>NC_092148.1:3963603-4046103 GCF_045791955.1 Oncorhynchus clarkii lewisi
GTCCTATTCTGTCTTTTCTCCTCGAGCTCGTTCACGTGGATCTACTGTTAATTCATTTATTGTTAAAGACAGAATGTCACTTTTTTTGTTGTGCAACTTTTTCTGTAAAATAGAAAGAAAGACCTGTTCACCTCTGGCTCTTTAAAACTGATATTGATTTGGAACTTAAGACAGATTCCTTCAGCCAGTCACGCAAGCAAGGGAATACACACAAACACACACACACACACACACACACACACACACACACACACACACACACACACACACACACACACACACACACACACACACACAAACACACAAACACACACACTGGATGGCCACAGTTCTCATATAATAGGTGTATCTGTGTAGACAGGACTAGAGGAGGTGTATCTGTGTAGACAGGGCTATAATAGGTGTGTCTGTGTAGACAGGACTATAACAGGTGTGTCTGTGTAGACAGGGCTATAATAGGTGTGTCTGTGTAGACAGGATGACCAGTCTGTGTAGACAGGGCTATAATAGGTGTGTCTGTGTAGACAGGATGACCAGTCTGTGTAGACAGGGCTATAATAGGTGTGTCTGTGTAGACAGGACTATAACAGGTGTGTCTGTGTAGACAGGGCTATAATAGGTGTGTCTGTGTAGACAGGATGACCAGTCTGTGTAGACAGGGCTATAATAAGTGTATCTGTGTAGACAGGACTATAACAGGTGTGTCTGTGTAGAGAGGGCTATAATAGGTGTGTCTGTGTAGACAGGACGACCAGTCTGTGTAGACAGGGCTATAATAGGTGTATCTGTGTAGACAGGACTACCAGTAGGTCTAGACAGGACTACCAGTAGGTCTAGACAGGACTACCAGTGTGTCTAGACAGGACTACCAGTAGGTCTAGACAGGACTACCAGTGTGTCTAGACAGGACTACCAGTAGGTCTAGACATGACTACCAGTAGGTCTAGACAGGTCTACCAGTGTGTCTAAACAGGACTACCAGTAGGTATAGACAGGACTACCAGTAGGTCTAGACAGGACTACCAGTAGGTCTAGACAGGACTACCAGTAGGTCTAGACAGGACTACCAGTGTGTCTAGACAGGACTACCAGTAGGTCTAGACAGGACTACCAGTAGGTCTAGACAGGACTACCAGTAGGTCTAGACAGGACTACCAGTAGGTCTAGACAGGACTACCAGTCAGTATGGGATGTAGACTAGCTGTTTCTTCCTCCTTCACCTCTTGCCTCATCCTGAAACCCCCATCTGACACAAATTGCCAGATTTACATGTGATTTACATGTGATTTACATGTGATTTACATGTGACGGCCGACCTGTCAATCAGACTGATGGTTAACTAACGAGGATCCTGGAAAACTGAGACACGCCGTCTGCCAGGATTATCAACAACTAATTCCCATGGCTGCAAGCACGCGCACACACACACACACACACACACACACACACACACACACACACACACACACACACACACACACACACATCTGAATGCCTTGAGCGGAGGTCCTGCTTGGCGTCAGTAAGAAGGTGAGGTAACACACCCTGCGGAGATTGGAATTTGAACCACAGGTAGCTATTCAACTGCTGCAGCAGGGGCTCCGTGTGAGTTATATCACTGTAGTCAGCCGATGCCTGGGAAATATGCTTCAGTACTGGGAATGTTCCCTACGTTTCAGTTGGTACTGGGAATGTTCCCTACGTTTCAGTTGGTACTGGGAATGTTCCCTACGTTTCAGTTGGTACTGAGAATGTTCCCTACGTTTCAGTTGGTACTGAGAATGTTCCCTACGTTTCAGTTGGTACTGGGAATGTTCCCTACGTTTCAGTTGGTACTGAGAATGTTCCCTACGTTTCAGTTGGTACTGAGAATGTTCCCTACGTTTCAGTTGGTACTGGGAATGTTCCCTACGTTTCAGTTGGTACTGGGAATGTTCCCTACGTTTCAGTTGGTACTGGGAATGTTCCCTACGTTTCAGTTGGTACTGGGAATGTTCCCTACATTTCAGTTGGTACTGGTAATGTTCCCTACGTTTCAGTTGGTACTGGGAATGTTCCCTACGTTTCAGTTGGTACTGAGAATGTTCCCTACGTTTCAGTTGGTATTGAGAATGTTCCCTATGTTTCAGTTGGTACTGAGAATGTTCCCTATGTTTCAGTTGGTACTGAGAATGTTCCCTACGTTTCAGTTGGTACTGGGAATGTTCCCTACATTTCAGTTGGTACTGGTAATGTTCCCTACGTTTCAGTTGGTACTGAGAATGTTCCTTACGTTTCAGTTTGTACTGGGAATGATCCCTATGTTTCAGTTGGTACTGAGAATGTTCCCTACCTTTCAGTTGGTACTGAGAATGTTCCCTACGTTTCAGTTGGTACTGAGAATGTTCCTTACGTTTCAGTTGGTACTGAGAATGTTCCCTACGTTTCAGTCACTGTCTGGTAAATATGGTTCAGTACTGAGAATGTTCCCCACGTTTCAGTTGGTACTGAGAATGTTCCCTACGTTTCAGTTGGTATTGAGAATGTTCCCTACGTTTCAGTTGGTACTGAGAATGTTCCCTATGTTTCAGTTGGTACTGAGAATGTTCCCTACGTTTCAGTTGGTACTGGGAATGGTCCCTACGTTTCAGTTGGTACTGGGAATGTTCCCTACATTTCAGTTGGTACTGGGAGTGTTCCCTACGTTTCAGTTGGTACTGAGAATGTTCCCTATGTTTCAGTTGGTACTGAGAATGTTCCCTACGTTTCAGTTGGTACTGGGAATGTTCCCTATATTTCAGTCAATGTTCCCTACGTTTCAGTTGGTACTGGGAATGTCCCCTACGTTTCAGTTGGTACTGGGAATGTTCCCTACGTTTCAGTTGGTACTGGGAATGTTCCCTACGTTTCAGTCAATGTTCCCTACGTTTCAGTTGGTACTGGGAATGTTCCCTACGTTTCAGTTGGTACTGGGAATGTTCCCTACGTTTCAGTTGGTACTGAGAATGTTCCCTACGTTTCAGTCACTGTCTGGTAAATATGGTTCAGTACTAGGAATGTTCCCCACATTTCTGTTGGTACTGGGAATGTTCCCCACGTTTCTGTTGGTACTGGGAATGTTCCCTACGTTTCAATCACTGACTGTGAAATATGGTTCAGTACTGAGAATGTTCCCTATGTTTAAATCACTGTCTGGGAAATATGGTTCAGTCCTGGGAATGTTCCCTACGCTTCAGTCACTGACTGTGAAATATGGTTCAGTACTGGGAATGTTCCCTACGCTTCAGTCACTGACTGTGAAATATGGTTCAGTACTGAGAATGTTCCCTACGTTTCAATCACTGACTGTGAAATATGGTTCAGTCCTGGGAATGTTCCCTACGCTTCAGTCACTGACTGTGAAATATGGTTCAGTCCTGGGAATGTTCCCTATGTTTAAATCACTGACTGTGAAATATGGTTCAGTCCTGGGAATGTTCCCTACGTAGTTCCCTACGTTTCAGTCACTGTCTGGTAAATATGATTCAGGGAATGTTTCCTAAGATATGTTTTTTTGTGAAGTGAAGTGGCCTCCAGCTTGTATTGATGCCTGTTATGCAAAACAATATTTTATATGGCAGGCATTTATGGGCTTATAAATTATTTTTGAAGCATCTGTGAAGGGCTTATGAAGGCTCTATGAATGGTCTTTAAAGCCTTTATGAAGGCTCTATGAATGGTCTTTAAAGCCTTTATGAAGGCTCTATGAATGGTTTTTAAAGCCTTTATAATTGATACCTGATTTTTTTTAATTCCCATATTCTCAGAAAAACATTTTGTTTAAAAGAATCACGAGATCCAGATCGTGTCCCTCCATGTGAATATTATCTCATTATCACAGGGGAAGCTTGGCTGTGTGTTGTACCTTGTGTCATGCCTGCTCCCGCTCCTCCTCCTTGGTGCTCAAGGGCGCCAGGCTGCCCATCATTACGCACACCTGTCACCATCGTTACGCACATCAGCGCTTCATTGGACTCACATGGACTCCTTCACTTTGTTGATTGCCTCCCCTATACCTGTCTATTCCTCAGTTTGATCCCAGTGTCTGCATTGATGCTGTTGTCCAGACGCCGTTCTGTGTTTTGTTTCATGTCTGTCATTTATTCAAATGTTCACTCCCTGTACTTGCTTCTCGTCTCCCAGCATCTGTCCTTACAGAATGCTGACACCAATATTGGAAGTATCGGGGAGTTCTTTTTTGGTTTTTTTTGTTTAGGTTCAGGGAATGTGGCGGAAGGCTTGGCTCTGTGTTGGGACTGAGGGAATAGGAATGAGGCTTGGCTAGGACTGGATCTCAGGCTGAATGTGGTGTGGACTAAGGCTTGGCTAGGAGTGGGTTGTCTGTTGGGAATGTGGTGTAAGCCTTGGACTGGATCACAGGTTGCTGTTTGGTTACGACTTGATCATGTGTTGGGAATGTGGCGTAAGGTTATGGAAGGTTTGGCTATGACTGGATTGCAGCCTGCTGCTGAGGAGACAAGTATTTTCTCTAATTTTAAGAGAAGCATACAGAATGGTTCAGAGAAGCCTGGAGAACAGATTAGAGAAGCACAGAGAACAGCTTAGAGAAGCATAGGGAACAGCTTAGAGAAGCACAGAGAGAAGCACAGAGAACAGCTTAGAGAAGCACAGAGAAGAGCTTAGAGAAGCCCAGAGAACAGCTTAGAGAAGCATAGGGAACAGCTTAGAGAAGCATAGGGAACAGCTTAGAGAAGCATAGAGAACAGCTTAGAGAAGCACAGAGAACAGCTTAGAGAAGCATAGGGAACAGCTTAGAGAAGCATAGGGAACAGCTTAGAGAAGCATAGAGAGAAGCATAGAGAACAGCTTAGAGAAGCACAGAGAACAGCTTAGAGAAGCATAGGGAACAGCTTAGAGAAGCATAGGGAACAGCTTAGGGAAGCATAGGGAACAGCTTAGAGAAGCATAGAGAACAGCTTAGAGAAGCACAGAGAACAGCTTAGAGAAGCATAGAGAACAGCTTAGAGAAGCATAGAGAACAGCTTAGAGAAGCATAGAGAACAGCTTAGAGAAGCATAGAGAACAGCTTAGAGAAGCATAGAGAACAGCTTAGAGAAGCACAGAGAGAAGCACAGAGAACAGCTTAGAGAAGCCCAGAGAACAGCTTAGAGAAGCATAGGGAACAGCTTAGAGAAGCATAGGGAACAGCTTAGAGAAGCATAGAGAACAGCTTAGAGAAGCACAGAGAACAGCTTAGAGAAGCATAGGGAACAGCTTAGAGAAGCATAGGGAACAGCTTAGAGAAGCATAGAGAGAAGCATAGAGAACAGCTTAGAGAAGCACAGAGAACAGCTTAGAGAATCCCAGAGAACAGCTTAGAGAAGCATAGGGAACAGCTTAGAGAAGCATAGGGAACAGCTTAGAGAAGCATAGGGAACAGCTTAGAGAAGCATAGAGAACAGTTTAGAGAAGCACAGAGAACAGCTTAGAGAAGCATAGGGAACAGCTTAGAGAAGCATAGGGAACAGCTTAGAGAAGCATAGAGAACAGCTTAGAGAAGCATAGAGAACAGCTTAGAGAAGCATAGAGAACAGTTTAGAGAAGCATAGAGAACAGCTTAGAGAAGCACAGAGAGAAGCACAGAGAACAGCTTAGAGAAGCACAGAGAACAGATTAGAGAAGCACAGAGAAGAGTTTAGAGAAGCATAGAGAACAGCTTAGAGAAGCATAGAGAACAGCTTAGAGAAGCATAGAGAACAGCTTAGAGAAGCATAGAGAACAGCTTAGAGAAGCATAGAGAACAGCTTAGAAATAGAGAACAAGCACCTGCTTGCTTAGTAACCATAAAATTATAGTCTGATTCAACTGCTGTTTTTCTATCGTACTCTGGAGAAAAAGCTCTTCCTCCCTCCCTCCCTCCCTCCCTCCCTCCCTCCCTCCCTCCCTCCCTCCCTCCCTCCCTCCCTCCCTCCCTCCCTCCCCTGTTTCCCTGTCTCTCCGCTATAAGTCTCATGGAGGCCATGCTGCCTGAATGATGCGTGTTGTCATACTTGGCAGGAAACAAGCTCTCTAATTGCTGTTCCTGTGCGGCAGCCAGAGAGCCAGGCAACGTTTCATTTGTGTAGCAGACGGGTATTATAATAAACGTTCAGAGTTTTTTTTTCGTAGCAGATGGGTGCGGTTATAGTATACATGCTCCTGAAAAGTTAGCCTGCCTGGGCTTTCAGCCTCTCTGTTAGCTTTGACACCCCTGGGGAACTCCTTCATTTAATCAGTCAGGACTAAGTAGATCCTTAGATGTATGTAATCATATGTCTAGATCGCCAAGCTTCCGTTAGTCCCCGCATTAGCTGTTATCAGCCATCACTAACATAGTGTGGCTGCTGCCAACATACAGACTCAAATCTCTCTTGCCACTTCAATAATTTGATTTGATTTGTTTGTGTAGCTCTGTGTAGGGATGATAATCATTATCCCGCTGTGGTACTGAGTGGGGAGCGACACAACTGGCCCCTTGCTTCTCATTACGGCTGGACACAGCTCTGTGTAGGTCAATACAGCTCTGTGTAGGTCGATTCAGCTCTGTGTAGGTCGATATAGCCTCTGTGTAGGTCGATGTAGCTCTGTGTAGGTCGACCCAGCTCTGTGTAGGTCGATATAGCCTCTGTGTAGGTCGACACAGCTCTGTGTAGGTCGATATAGCCTCTGTATAGGTCGATGCAGCTCTGTGTAGGTCGATGCAGCTCTGTGTAGGTCGATACAGCTCTGTGTAGGTCGATGCAGCTCTGTGTAGGTCGATACTGCCTCTGTGTAGGTCAATGCAGCTCTGTGTAGGTCAATGTAGCCTCTGTGTAGGTCGGTACAGCTCTGTGTAGGTCAATATAGCTCTGTGTAGGTCGATGTAGCTCTGTGTAGGTCGATATAGCTCTGTGTAGTTCGATGCAGTTCTGTGTAGGTCGATATACAGAGCTATATCGACTCTCAGCTCATCTCATAACCCTCATCTCATAACCCTCATCTCATAACCCTCAGCTCATCTCATAACCCGCATCTCATAACCCTCAGCTCATCTCATAACCCTCAGCTCATCTCATAACCCTCAGCTCATCTCATAACCCGCATCTCATAACCCTCAGCTCATCTCATAACCCGCATCTCATAACCCTCAGCTCATCTCATAACCCGCATCTCATAACCCTCAGCTCATCTCATAACTGTCACGCCCTGGCCTTAGTATTCTGTGTTATCGGTATTATTTTGGTGAGGCCAGGGTGTGACATGGGGATTTATGTGGTTTGTTTTGTCTGGGGTTGTTTGTAGTTATGGGATTGTGGTTAGAGTAGTACTCTAGGTAAGTCTATGGTTGCCTAGAGTGGTTCTCAATCAGAGGCAGGTGTTTATCGTTGTCTCTGATTGGGAACCATATTTAGGCAGCCATATTCTTTAGGTCTTTGGTGGGTGATTGTTCCTGTCTTTGTGTTTGTGGCACCAGATAGGACTGGTTCGGTTTTCCACGGTTCTTGTTTTGTAGATTGTTGTATTTTCATCTTTATTAAAGATGTAGAAAAATAACCACGCTGCATTTTGGTCCTCCTCTCTTTCACCAGAAGAAAACCGTTACAATAACCCTCATCTCATCACCCTCAGTTCATCTCCTCCTGGAGCCAGTCTCTCTGGGTCAGAAATTAACAACTAGGCCCTGCATAGATTTTTCTCTCTTTTTCACCCCCCCCCCCTCTTCCCGAACCTCCATCCCCCAACCCTCTCTTTCCCCCTCTCCTCCCTCCTTCTCACTCTCACTCTTTCCCCCTCTCCTCCCTCCTTCTCACTCTCACTCTCTTTCCCCCTCCCTCCTTCTCACTCTCACTCTCTTTCCCCCTCTCCACCCTCCCTCTCTCACTCTCTTTCCCCCTCTCTCTCTCCTCCCTCTATGTTTATCTTGCTCTCTACCTCCTCTCTCTCTCTCTCTTCTCTTCCCTCTATATATATTTCCTCTCCTCCCTTTAATCTTCCTAACCTATATTTCCTAAGCGGAGCGAGCCGATACATATTCAGCAGAAAGTGATTTTATGTAGCTGCTTCCTAGATCACAGCCAGTCGTAGTAGATTCAGAACCTGGACAGACGTTCTTAGCTTAGCTGACACTGCACTCCCATTGATCTCCAATATGTTTATATATTATATTTTTTCTTGCCTTCAGTATAATTTGCTGGGAAAACAATTAGTTTAACAGTCCTTTGCATTTGACCAGCATGGCAATATGTTGAACTGTAGACTACATGGCAATATGTTGAACTGTAGACTACATGGCAATATGTTGAACTGTAGACTACATGGCAATATGTTGAACTGTAGACTACATGGCAATATGTTGAACTGTAGACTATATGGCAATATGTTGAACTGTAGACTACATGGCAATATGTTGAACTGTAGACTACATGGCAATATGTTGAACTGTAGACTACATGGCAATATGTTGAACTGTAGACTACATGGCAATATGTTGAACTGTAGACTACATGGCAATATGTTGAACTGTAGACTATATGTTGAACTGTAGACTACATGGTACTATGTTGAACTGTAGACTACATGGCAATATGTTGAACTGTAGACTACATGGCAATATGTTGAACTGTAGACTGCATGGCAATATGTTGAACTGTAGACTACATGGCAATATGTTGAACTGTAGACTACATGGCAATATGTTGAACTGTAGACTACATGGCAATATGTTGAACTGTAGACTATATGTTGAACTGTAGACTACATGGTACTATGTTGAACTGTAGACTACATGGCAATATGTTGAACTGTAGACCAGCATGGCAATATGTTGAACTGTAGACTACATGGCAATATGTTGAACTGTAGACTACATGGCACTATGTTGAACTGTAGACTACATGGCAATATGTTGAACTGTAGACTACATGGTACTATGTTGAACTGTAGACTACATGGCAATATGTTGAAATTTAGACTACATGGCAATATGTTGAACTGTAGACTACATGGCTATATGTTGAACTGTAGACTACATGGCACTATGTTGAACTGTAGACTACAAGGTACAATGATGAACTGTAGCCTACATGGTACTATGTTGAACTGTAGACTACATGGTACTATAATGAACTGTAGACTACAAGGTACTATGTTGAACTGTAGACTACATGGCAATACGTTGAACTGTAGACTACATGGCAATATGTTGAACTGTAGACTACATGGCTATATGTTGAACTGTAGACTACATAGTACTATGTTGAACTGTAGACTACATGGCACTATGTTGAACTGTAGACTACATGGCAATATGTTGAACTGTAGACTACATGGTACTATGTTGAACTGTAGACTACATGGTACTATGTTGAACTGTAGACTACATGGCAATATGTTTTTGGGTCTCGTGTAATTCATTTTAGCTTGTGAAGTCGTTGACCCGAAGGTTCTGTTTCAACGGGAGTGGTTTCAGTACGGCTGGTTCTTTACAAAACGAAGTATCAGAACAATCTGAGATTGTTTTCCAGGCCTGGTGAACTCTCGTACAGCTCTAGGCTCTCTAATATGGTGATGTGTTTCACCCCTCTTCTGTAGATTTCAATGGGAAGCAACTTCTTAAACAGTCATTTGGCCTTTCAGTTGAGTTGACTACATGGAACTATGTTGAACTGTAGACTATATGTTGAACTGTAGACTACAAGGTACTATGTTAAACTGTAGACTACATGGTACTATGTTGAACTGTAGACTACATGGTACTATGTTGAACTGTAGACTACATGGTACTATGATGAACTGCAGACTACATGGTACTATGATGAACTGTTGACTACACGGTACTATGTTGAACTGTAGACTACATGTTGAACTGTAGACTACATGGTACTATGTTGAACTGTAGACTACATGTTGAACTGTAGACTACATGGTACATTGATGAACTGTAGACTAAATGGTACTATGATGAACTGTAGACTACATGGTTCTATGTTGAACTGTAGACTACATGGTATTATGATGAACTGTAGACTACATGGTACTATGTTGAACTATAGACTACATTGTTCTATGTTGAACTGCAGACTGCATGGCAATATGTTGAACTGTAGACTACATGGTTCTATGTTGAACTGTAGACTACATGGTACTATGATGAACTGCAGACTACATGGTACTATGTTGAACTGTAGACTACATTGTTCTATGTTGAACTGCAGACTGCATGGTACTATGTTGAACTGTAGACTATATGTTGAACTGTAGACTACATGGTACTATGTTGAACTATAGACTACATGGTTCTATGTTGAACTGTAGACTACATGGTACTATGATGAACTGCAGACTACATGGTACTATGTTGAACTGTAGACTATATGTTGAACTGTAGACTACATGGTACTATGTTGAACTATAGACTACATGGTACTATGTTGAACTATAGACTACATTGTTCTATGTTGAACTGCAGACTGCTTGGTACTATGTTGAACTGTAGACTATATGTTGAACTGTAGAATACATGGTACTATGTTGAACTATAGACTACATGGTTCTATGTTGAACTGTAGACTACATGGTACTATGATGAACTGCAGACTACATGGTACTATGTTGAACTATAGACTACATTGTTCTATGTTGAACTGCAGACTGCATGGTACTATGTTGAATTATAGACTACATGGTTCTATGTTGAACTGTAGACTACATGGTACTATGATGAACTGCAGACTACATGGTACTATGTTGAACTGTAGACTATATGTTGAACTGTAGACTACATGGTACTATGTTGAACTATAGACTACATGGTTCTATGTTGAACTGTAGACTACATGGTACTATGATGAACTGCAGACTACATGGTACTATGATGAACTGTAGACAACATTGTACTATGTTGAACTGTTGACTACACGGTACTATGTTGAACTGTAGACTACAAGGTACAATGTTGAACTATAGACTACATGGTACTATGTTGAACTGTAGACTATATGTTGAACTGTAGACTACATGGTACTATGATGAACTATAGACTATATGATGAACTGTAGTCTACATGGTACTATGTTGAACTGTAGACTATATGTTGAACTGTAGACTACATGGTACTATGATGAAATGTAGACTACATGTTGAACTGTAGACTACATGGTACTATGATAAACTATAGACCACATGGTACATTGATGAACTGTAGACTACATGGTACTATGATGAACTGTAGAAAACAAGGTACTGTGTGCTTCTACACCTGCATTGCTTGCTGTTTGGGGTTTTAGGCTGGGTTTCTGTACAGCACTTTGAGATATCAGCTGATGTACGAAGGGCTATATAAATGCATTTGATTGATTGATTGATTGATGAACTATAGACTATATGTTGAACTGTAGACTACATGGTACTATGATGAACTGTAGACTACATGGTACTATGATGAACTGCAGACTACATGGTACTATGTTGAACTGTAGACTATATGTTGAACTGTAGACTACATGGTACTATGTTGAACTATAGACTACATGGTACTATGATGAACTATAGACTATATGTTGAACTGTAGACTACATGGTACTATGTTGAACTGTAGACTACAAGGTACTATGTTGAACTGTAGACTACATGGTACTATGTTGAACTGTAGACTACATGGTACTATGTTGAACTGTAGACTACATAGTACTATGATGAACTGTAGACTACATGGTACTATGATGAACTGCAGACTATAGTGTACTATGTTGAACTGTAGACTATATGTTGAACTATAGACTACATGGTACTATGTTGAACTGCAGACTATATGTTGAACTGTAGACTACATGGTACTTTGTTCAACTATAGACTACATGGTTATATGTTGAACTGTAGACTACATGGTACTATGTTGAACTGTAGACTATATGTTGAACTGTAGACTACATGGTACTATGTTGAACTGTAGACTACAAGGTACTATGTTGAACTGTAGACTACATGGTACTATGTTGAACTATAGACCACATGGTACATTGATGAACTGTAGACTACATGGTACTATGTTGAACTATAGACCACATGGTACATTGATGAACTGTAGACTACATGGTACTATGATGAACTGTAGGCTATATGTTGAACTATAGACTACATGGTTCTATGATGAACTGCAGACTACATGGTACTATGTTGAACTGTAGACTATATGTTGAACTGTAGACTACATGGTACTATGTTGAACTGTAGACTACATGGTACTATGATGAACTGTAGACTATATGTTGAACTATAGACTACAAGGTACTATGATGAACTGTAGACTATATGTTGAACTATAGACTACAAGGTACTATGTTGAACTGTAGACTACATGGTACTATGATGAACTGTAGACTATATGTTGAACTATAGACTACATGGTACTATGATGAACTGTAGACTATACGTTGAACTATAGACTACAAGGTACTATGTTAAACTGCAGCATTCAGGTCACATCTAAATCACCATGGCCTATTCCAACTCAAGTGGTTTTAGTCTGTTTCTAAATGAAAACAGAATAATCTGAGATTGTTTCTTAGGGTCAGTGAACTCTACTCACGTAGTTTGACCTACGGCATTCGGGTGACGTGTAATTTCATTTTGACCCGTAGAAGTTGACTGAAAGTTTGTGCTGCATGTTGAATGAAGAGTAGAATAACGTCCAGCTCGTTTTTCCAGCCCTGGTGATCTCATAGGTCTCATACCACAGCAGAAACAGCAGCTCTACAGCTGGGGTTGTGTGTGTGTGTGGGTTTTGGTGTGTGTGTGTGTGTGTGTGTGTGTGTGTGTGTGTGTGTGTGTGTGTGTGTGTGTGTGTGTGTGTGTGTGTGTGTGTGTTTGTGTGTGTGTGTGCGTGTGCGTGTGTGTGTGTGTGTGTGTGTGTGTGTGTGTGTGTGTGTGTGTGTGTGTGTGTGTGTGTGCAGCAGCAGCATTACTCTCCCTGCTAGTAGCAGTTCATGCGAGGTCAGGCAGCTTGCTGCGCCCAGGGAAATGAGACCGTCTTGGCTCAGACACAGCATGTGTCCCAAATGGCCACTTATTCCCTATTTAGTGCATAGGGCCCAGGGTTCCATTTGGAGTGCAGGCTCTAGTCTTCTGAGAGCAGCTCATATCCACAATGTTGCTGTGAGCATGTGTCTGACAGGACACCCGGGTTCAGATAGTATTCAATATCTTTCAAAATACGTTGAGCATTTGCTTTAGCCTTCCTGGAGCGCCAGTTATCACCTTTGAGACAATTCTCTTGTTTCCTTTGTTCCAGGCAAACTCAATCAAGCCCAGGTAAAATATTTGAAATGATTTTCAAGAAAACCTGAACCCTGGTCTGTCTTGGAAACCACATTTCTTATTAGAGCAAGTTTTAAATATAACATTTCAGGATGCAGAAAAAAAAAACACATAAGTGAGTACATACATACATTCACACACATGGTTTTGAATGAAAAATGTATCTGGTATAACTTTAATAAAACGTGCTGGCTGTACTATATGAGAGTTATGCTGTCTGGTGTTGTTCTAGTGGGGCTGATGGGTTGTCAGCTCTACTCATTTTGATCAAGTTACACTGACATGTTGGACCTGAGTAAACAATGTGTCGGCCAAATACTTCTGGAGACTCGACCAACAAGACAGTATATCAGTGTGAATTTAATTTCAGCAACCAGAACTAAATCTGGAACTTGGTACAAAAATGGCCCCCTATTCCCTATATAGTACACAACATCTGGCCAGAGCTCCATGAGCCCTATATAGTACACAACATCTGGCCAGAGCTCCATGAGCCCTATATAGTACACAACATCTGGCCAGAGCTCCATGAGCCCTATATAGTACACAACATCTGGCCAGAGCTCCATGAGCCCTATATAGTACACAACATCTGGCCAGAGCTCCATGAGCCCTATATAGTACACAACATCTGGCCAGAGCTCCATGAGCCCTATATAGTACACAACATCTGGCCAGAGCTCCATGAGCCCTATATAGTACACAACATCTGGCCAGAGCTCCATGAGCCCTATATAGTAGTCAATAACTACTACTGACCCTGACCCCATCTCCTAGGTCAATAAATACTATTGACCCTGACCCCATTTCCTAGGTCAATAACTACTACTGACCCTGACCCCATCTCCTAGGTCAATAACTACTACTGACCCTTACCTCATCTCCTAGGTCAATAACTACTACTGACCCTGACCCCATCTCCTAGGTCAATAACTACTAATGACCCTGACCTCATCTCCTAGGTCAATAACTACTACTGACCCTGAACCTGACCCCATCTCCTAGGTCAATAACTACTACTGACTCTGACCTCATCTCCTAGGTCAATATCTACTACTAACCTTGACCTCGTCTCCTAGGTCAATAACTACTACTGACCCTGACCTCATCTCCTAGGTCAATAACTACTCCTGACCCTGACCCCATCTCCTAGGTCAATAACTACTACTGACCCTGACCCCATCTCCTAGGTCAATAACTACTACTAACCTTGACCTCGTCTCCTAGGTCAATAACTACTACTGACCCTGACCTCATCTCCTAGGTCAATAACTACTCCTGACCCTGACCCCATCTCCTAGGTCAATAACTACTACTGACCCTGACCTCATCTCCTAGGTCAATAACTACTCCTGACCCTGACCCCATCTCCTAGGTCAATAACTACTACTGACCCTGACCCCATCTCCTAGGTCAATAACTACTACTGACCCTGACCCCATCTCCTAGGTCGATAACTAGTACTGACCCTGACCCCACCTCCTAGGTCAATAACTACTACTAACCCTGAGCTCATCTCCTAGGTCAATAACTACTACTGACCCTGACCCCATCTCCTAGGTCAATAACTACTACTGACCCTGACCCTGACCCCATCTCCTAGGTCAATAACTAGTACTGACCCTGACCCCACCTCCTAGGTCAATAACTACTACTAACCCTGACCTCATCTCCTAGGTCAATAACTACTACTGACCCTGACCCCATCTCCGAGGTCAATAACTACTACTGACCATGACCCCACCTCCTAGGTCAATAACTACTGATGACCCTGACCCCATCTCCGAGGTCAATAACTACTACTGACCCTGACCCCATCTCCTAGGTCAATAACTACTACTGACCCTGACCCCATCTCCGAGGTCAATAACTACTACTGACCCTGACCTCATCTCCTAGGTCAATAACTACTACTTCAATAGGATCTGAGAGGTGAAACCAGACACAGGGACAGTGGGTGTACCAGACGAGAAGTAACAGGATCAGCCAGGAAGGGGTGTCATTGTGCTTCGACTGCCCATTAATTAAAACAAAGTATATGCTTCCCAGACCTTTTTTTGGATTCCATATCTTAACACCCATGCAGTGTAAGGCTAATTTCACCTTGGTACCCAGCCTAGCCAAATTATAGCCTTCGCACTGTTACAACAGCTATGCTTACCGGGCTGGAAAAAAAGAATCATTAGGGACTTTCCAGCTAGGATAGTGTGTGTGTGTGTGTGTGTCAGGGTTTTACTGTAGACCTGCAGAGCAGCTGTCTCCACACTGGATCCAGAACCTCCTGTGTGTGTGTGTGTGTGTGTGTGTGTGTGTGTGTGTGTGTGTGTGTGTGTGTGTGTGTGTGTGTGTGTGTGTGTGTGTGTGTGTGTGTGTGTGTGTGTGTGTGTGTGTGTGTGTGCGCGTGTCCTTGTATCCTTTCCTTGTGGCTCCATGGGAGTGTTAAGAGCGCTTAGCCAAAGCCTGAGTCACTGCTCCATGCTATTATCCTAACCCTGGCATGCTTGGCTAGAGCCTCAGGGCTGGAGAAACATCCACATACTGTACTGAAGAGTCTATGTCATGCTGTACCGAAGAGTCTATGTCATACTGTACCGAAGAGTCTATGTCATACTGTATTGAAGAGTCTACGTCATACTGCACTGAAGAGTCTATGTCATACTGTATTGAAGAGTCTATGTCTATTTCATACTGTACCGAAGAGTCTATGTCATACTGTACCGAAGAGTCTATGTCATACTGTACTGAAGAGTATATGTCATACTGCACTGAAGAGTCTATGTCATACTGTACTGAAGAGTCTATGTCATACTGTACTGAAGAGTCTACGTCATACTGTACTGAAGAGTCTATGTCTATGACATACTGTACTGAAGAGTCTATGTCATACTGTACTGAAGAGTCTATGTCTATTACATACTGTATTGAAGAGTCTATGTCATACTGTATTGAAGAGTCTATGTCTATTACATACTGTATTGAAGAGTCTATGTCATACTGTATTGAAGAGTCTATGTCATACTGTACTAAAGAGTCTATGTCTATGTCATACTGTAATGAATAGTCGATGTCATGCTGTACTGAAGAGTCTATGTCATACTGTACTGAAGAGTCTATGTCATACTGTACTGAAGAGTCTATGTCATACTGTACTGAAGAGTCTATGTCATACTGTGCATACCCAACAATGACATCACAATACCCCACAATGACATCCCAATACCCCACAATAACATCACAATACCCAACAATGACATCACAATTCCCCATAATGACATCACAATACCCCACAATAACATCACAATACCCCATAATGACATCACAATACCCAACAATGACATCACAATACTCCATAATGACATCACAATACCCAACAATTAAATCACAATACCCCATAATGACATCACAATACCCCACAATGACATCACAATAGCCCACAATGACAAAGCAAGAACAGGTTGTTATACATTTGAGCAAATGTATTAAAAATATAAAACAGATATACCTTATTTGCATAAGAATTCAGACTCTTTGCTATGAGACTCGACATTGAGGTCAGGTGCATCCTGTTTCCATTGATCATCCTTGAGATGTTTCTACAACTCGATTGGAGTCCACCTGTGGTAAATTCAATTGATTGGACATGATTTGGAAAGGCACAAACCTGTCTGTATAAGGTCCTACAGTTGACAGTGAATATCAGAGCCAAAAACCAAGCCGTGAGGTCTAAGGAATCGTCCGTAGAGCTCCGAGAGACAGTATATCTTTAGTCACAAACCATAGACAGGTCCGTTGTATAATGCTGTAGTGTATTACAGACAGAATCCACCCTTTAAATATATCATGTGTTATTTATGTGTCATGGGAATACTACTTTATCCTGCTGCTCCTAAGAGAGTTGACTTTGATTAAATTGTGCAAAGCTTCTCTGCGTCTATCGATAATGCTACCATATGGGTCTGTTGTGAAAGATCTGCTACCTCCTCCTGTGAATCAGTCTCAGAGAACCTGCGTCCTGAATGGCACCCCATTCCCTATTCTCTTCAGGACCCATAGGGCTCTG
Organism: Oncorhynchus clarkii lewisi; assembly: GCF_045791955.1. Classification (NCBI taxonomy): domain Eukaryota; kingdom Metazoa; phylum Chordata; class Actinopteri; order Salmoniformes; family Salmonidae; genus Oncorhynchus; species Oncorhynchus clarkii. The sequence continues at coordinate 3,980,975 of NC_092148.1, forward strand.
GTCAAAAGTTAGTGCCCTATTTAGGGAAACAGGGTGCCGTTTGGGACGTAGGCAGAGTCTCAGAGATGATTAAGACCTAAGTATCCAAGCGTGCGGCCCTGTCCCCTCCCGTCTCCACTGTTCAATAGCATTAGGAACTGGAGAACCAAGAGAGAGAAAGATGGAGGAATTGGTGTTTAATTGAGTTAATAATAACTTCTGGATGTCATAGCTATTAACCTTGAAATAATGTTGAATTTGAATTAGACTAATCTGATTGAGCCAGCCTGCCTGCGCTCTCTCTCTCTTTCTTTCTCTCTCTCTCTCTCTCTCTCTCTCTCTCTCGCCCTCTCTCTCTCTCTCTCTCTCTCTCTCTCTCTCTCTCTCTCTCTCTCTCTCTCTCTGGTTTCACAGCGCCTCAGAATGGAACAGCGCTTCAGAATGGAAAAGGGCGGAACAACCGCTGGTTTTAATTGGCTGGTTCTCTCTGTCAGTCACCATCTAACACAACCCTTAGAACTCCCCCACTATGTCGTGGGCTTCTAAGTGCCAGTAGTGTAAGTGATTTAAAACAAGGAAGTGAATTTGAGCCAATCTGAAAGCACGCGTCTTATAATTCGATTTCGCAGATAAACTTTATAGGCCTGAAATCAGAATCGATTGGTCTTCACAAAAAAATTATATGGTCAGTGTGATAGAACATTTATTTTGATTGCTGATTTTTAAAATGTTTCAAAGTCCCATCTAACAAGCGGCACTGGCCTAGCCACGCTAGCCTTGTCCTCGTCTGCATTGCTTGCTGTTTGGGGTTTTAGGCTGGGTTCTGTATAGCACTTTGGGACATCGGCTGATGTAAAAAGGGCATTTGATTGATTGATGTGCGTGCTAACAAGATAGCAAGCAAGCTAGGTAGCGTTACTCATCTACAGCTATTGTCAGCCAGTCTAGTAGAGATTAGAAGTCATGGAGAGCTTCGATGGGTCACTCGTGTCGTGATATCGCGTAGGATTTGCATAAAGTTCAGCTTTCCCCAACTTAAGTCCCGCCCTGTTCAGCTCCCTTGCCCACGGTCTCATCGCTCAACACTCCCCCTGCCCACTCCGCTTCTCTCGCTTTCCTTTCATTGAAATGAAATGTCTTCTGATGTTTCACAGCGCAATGCGGCTGGGTAGAACGGCGCCGGAGGGGATGGCTGTCGTTATACGGCCTCCTAACCAACTGTGCTATTGTGTTTGTTTTTTCACTTTGTTTGTAATTTTGTACCTAAAGTGTTGCTGCTATCATCTCTTATGACCTAAAAGAGTTTCTGGACATCAGAACAGCGATCACTCACCTCGAACTGGACAACGATTTTTTCTTCTTTAATTAGTCCGACGCAAAGGATATACTGCTTCTCCGGAGACCAGGCCCAAATCCCCATCATTCGCGTGAATAAAGGGCAGAGGTACAGAAGGAGAAGGTCGGGGTGCCTTGTTAGGATTCGTAGGCGAGTGAGTAAATCACCATTACCATCGGTTCTATTGGCCAATCACTGGAGAATAAACTGGATTATCTACGGTCGAGACTATCCTACCAACGGGACATTAAAAACTCTAATATCTTATGATTCACGGATAATTTAGAGCTTGCTGGGTTTTCTGTGCATCGGCAGGACAGAGCAGCTACGTCTGGTAAGATGAGGGGTGGAGGTCTGTGTCTATTTGTCAATAACTGCTATTGCGCAATGTCTAATATTAAAGAAGTCTTGAGGTATTGCTCGCCTCATGATAAGCTGTAGACCACACTATCTACCAAGAGACTTCTCATCTATATTATTCGAAGCCGTCTCTTTACCACCACAAACCGATGCGGGCACTAAGAGCGCACTCAACCACCTGTATAAGGCCATAAGCACACGAGACAATGCTCACCCAGAAGCGGAGCTCCTAGTGGCCGGGGACGTTACTGCAGGCAATACTTAAGTCAGTTCTACCTCATTTCTACCAGCATGTCACATGTGCAACCAGAGGGGAAAAAAAAACTCTAGACCACCTTTAATCCACACACAGAGACGCGTACAAAGCTCTCCCTCGCCCTCCATTTGGCAAACCTGACCATAACTCTATCCTCGTGATTCCTGCGTACAAGTGAAAACTAAAGCAGGAAGTACCAGTGACTTTCTCAATATGGAAGGGGTCAGGTGACGCAGATGCTACGCTACAGGACTGTTTTGCATAGACTGGAATATGTGCCGTGATTAATCCAATGGCATTGAGGAATATACCCCACCTACCTCGACTAACTTGTACCCCCGCACATTGACTAACCTGTACCCCCACACATTGACTAACCTGTACCCCTACCTACCTCGACTAACCTGTACCCCACCTACCTCGACTAACCTGTACCCCACCTACCTCGACTAACCTGTACCCCACCTACCTCGACTAACCTGTACCCTACCAACCTCGACTAACCTGTACCCCTACCAACCTCGACTAACCTGTACCCCTACCTACCTCGACTAACCTGTACCCCACCTACCTCGACTACCTGTACCCCACCTACCTCGACTAACCTGTACCCACGCACACTGACTCTGTACCAGTACCGCCTGTATATAGCCTTGTTATTGTTATGTAATTTTAGGGTGTTCCTTTTTATATATTTTTTTAACTTTTATTTTATAAATATTTTCTTAACTCTACCAGGCTCTAGAAACTGTAGTGTGTTACCAGGCTCTATATGGTGTAGTATGTTACCAGGCTCTATAGTCTGTTACCAGGCTCTATAAACTGTAGTCTGTTACCAGGCTCTATATGCTGTAGTCTGTTACCAGGCTCTATATGCTGTAGTCTGTTACCAGGCTCTATATGCTGTAGTCTGTTACCAGGCTCTATATGCTGTAGTGTGTTACCAGGCTCTGTATGCTATAGTCTGTTACCAGGCTCTATATGCTTTAGTCTGTTACCAGGCTCTATATGCTGTAGTCTGTTACCAGGCTCTATATGCTATAGTCTGTTACCAGGCTCTATAGTCTGTTACCAGGCTCTATATACTGTAGTATGTTACCAGGCTCTATATACTGTAGTATGTTACCAGGCTCTATATGCTGTAGTCTGTTACCAGGCTCTATATACTGTAGTGTGTTACCAGAATCTATAGTCTGTTACCAGGCTCTATATACTGTAGTCTGTTACCAGGCTCTATAGTCTGTTACCAGGCTCTATATGCTATAGTCTGTTACCAGGCTCTATATGCTGTAGTCTGTTACCAGGCTCTATATACTGTAGTATGTTACCAGGCTCTATAGTCTGTTACCAGGCTCTATATGCTGTAGTCTGTTACCAGGCTCTATATGCTGTAGTATGTTACCAGGCTCTATATACTGTAGTATGTTACCAGGCTCTATAGTCTGTTACGAGGCTCTATATGCTGTAGTCTGTTACCAGGCTCTATATGCTGTAGTCTGTTACCAGGCTCTATATGCTGTAGTCTGTTACCAGGCTCTATATGCTGTAGTCTGTTACCAGGCTCTATATGCTGTAGTGTGTTACCAGGCTCTGTATGCTATAGTCTGTTACCAGGCTCTATATGCTTTAGTCTGTTACCAGGCTCTATATGCTGTAGTCTGTTACCAGGCTCTATATGCTATAGTCTGTTACCAGGCTCTATAGTCTGTTACCAGGCTCTATATACTGTAGTATGTTACCAGGCTCTATATACTGTAGTATGTTACCAGGCTCTATATGCTGTAGTCTGTTACCAGGCTCTATATACTGTAGTGTGTTACCAGAATCTATAGTCTGTTACCAGGCTCTATATACTGTAGTCTGTTACCAGGCTCTATAGTCTGTTACCAGGCTCTATATGCTATAGTCTGTTACCAGGCTCTATATGCTGTAGTCTGTTACCAGGCTCTATATACTGTAGTATGTTACCAGGCTCTATAGTCTGTTACCAGGCTCTATATGCTGTAGTCTGTTACCAGGCTCTATATGCTGTAGTATGTTACCAGGCTCTATATACTGTAGTATGTTACCAGGCTCTATATGCTGTAGTCTGTTACCAGGCTCTATATACTGTAGTGTGTTACCAGAATCTATAGTCTGTTACCAGGCTCTATATACTGTAGTCTGTTACCAGGCTCTATAGTCTGTTACCAGGCTCTATATGCTATAGTCTGTTACCAGGCTCTATATGCTGTAGTCTGTTACCAGGCTCTATATACTGTAGTATGTTACCAGGCTCTATAGTCTGTTACGAGGCTCTATATGCTGTAGTCTGTTACCAGGCTCTATATGCTGTAGTCTGTTACCAGGCTCTATATGCTGTAGTCTGTTACCAGGCTCTATATACTGTAGTCTGTTACCAGGCTATATATACTGTAGTATGTTACCAGGCTCTATATGCTGTAGTCTGTTACCAGGCTCTATAGTCTGTTACCAGGCTCTATATGCTGTAGTATGTTACCAGGCTCTATATGCTGTAGTAATTGAACCTGGGGACAACGTTAGAATTACAGTAAAGACAGCTAAATAATGTTCATTTATTTCCAGCATCGCTGGGTGATATAATTTTTTATATCTTGAGCTGATTGGAGTGGAGGAAGGTACTTGGAGTGGAGGATGAGAGAGAGAGAAGTGGAGAGGAGGAGAGAGATGTGGAGAGGAGGAGAGAGAGATAGAGAGAAGTGGAGAGGAGGAGAGGAGGAGGAATGGAGAGGAGGAGAAAGAGAGAGAGAGAGAAGTGGAGAGCAGGAGAGAGATGTGGAGAGAGAGAGAGGGAGAGAGAGAGAGAGAAAGAGAGAGAGAGAGAGAGAGAGAGAGAGAGAGAGAGGGAGATGGAGATATGTGGAGAGAGAGATGTGGAGAGGAGGAGAGAGAAATAGAGAGAAGTGGAGAGGAGAGAGAGAGAGAGAGAAGTGGAGAGGAGAGAGAGAGAGAGAAGTGGAGAGGAGGAGAGAGAGATATTGAGAGGACTGGAGATGAGGAGTGTGTGTTTTGTGGTTAGTTTGGTTTCTCAGTCAGCCCACTCAGCAGTCCAGCATCCATGTGATATGTGTTAAAAGGCTGCTGTATTTATGGACACGTTCCCCCGTCGCTCTTCCTCTACCCTCTCCTCTCCTCTCCTCCCATCTCCTCTCCTCCTGTCTCCTCTCCTCTCCTCTCCTCTCTTCTCCTCTACCCTCTCCTCTCCTCTCCTCTCCTCTCCTCTCCTCTCCTCTCCTCTCCTCTCCTCTCCTCTCCTCTCCTCTCCTCTACCCTCTCCTCTCATTGCGTGTGTCTTCTCATTACTGCAGTAATCATCTTGGTTAGAGTTAAACGGATGAACCATCTTCCTGAGGCCACAAAGGTTAAGTCACCTAGCTAACCCTCTAGACTGCCCTAAGGCTGTGTCCTAAAGCTTAAGTTACCTAGCTAACCCTCTCTAGAGGTTAAGTCACCTAGCTAACCCTCTAGACTGCCCTAAGGCTGTGTCCTAAAGGTTAAGTCACCTAGCTAACCCTCTCTAGAGGTTAAGTCACCTAGCTAACCCTCTCTAGAGGTTAAGTCACCTAGCTAACCCTCTCTAGAGGTTAAGTCACCTAGCTAACCCTCTAGACTGCCCTAAGGCTGTGTCCTAAAGGTTAAGTCACCTAGCTAACCCTCTCTAGAGGTTAAGTCACCTAGCTAACCCTCTCTAGAGGTTAAGTCATCTAGCTAACCCTCTCTAGAGGTTAAGTCACCTAGCTAACCCTCTAGACTGCCCTAAGGCTGTGTCCTAAAGGTTAAGTCACCTAGCTAACCCTCTCTAGAGGTTAAGTCACCTAGCTAACCCTCTCTAGAGGTTAAGTCATCTAGCTAACCCTCTCTAGACGTTAAGTCACCTAGCTAACCCTCTCTAGAGGTTAAGTCATCTAGCTAACCCTCTCTAGAGGTTAAGTCACCTAGCTAACCCTCTAGACTGCCCTAAGGCTGTATCCTAATGGTTAAGTCACCTAGCTAACCCTCTCTAGAGGTTAAGTCACCTAGCTAACCCTCTCTAGACTGCTCTAATTGACACCCTATTTCCTTTATAGGGCACTACTGTTCACCGGGGCACATACTTTTCCCTGGTCAGAAGTAGTGCACTGTGTAGGGAATATAGTGGCGTTTGGGAAGCAAAATAAATGTGTGAACTGACACGGGGGAGGTAAGAGGAGAGGGCGTCATTAAAACACTCGGGGCTGGACTTGATTGTGAAACAGTCGGTCAATTGTCCGTCGTTACTTTGTAGATTTATATCCAGACAAACATTCCCTTCCCTTCACTCTGGCCTCTCCAGCTCTTTAACTGTTCCGTCTCCTTGGCTGATTGTAAACAGCCCAGACGTGTGTGTGTGTGTGTGTGTGTGTGTGTGTGTGTGTGTGTGTGTGTGTGTGTGTGTGTGTGTGTGTGTGTGTGTGTGTGTGTGTGTGTGTGTGTGTGTGTGTGTCTGTCTGTCTGTGTGTGTGTGTATGTATGTGTGTGTGTGTGTGTGAATGCTCAAGCATGTGTGTCTGTCTGTGTGTGTGTGTGTGTGTGTGTGTGTGTGTGTGTGTGTGTGTGTGTGTGTGAATGCTCAAGCATGTGTGTCTGTCTGTGTGTGTGTGTGTCTCTGTGTGTGTGTGTGTGTGTGTGTGTGTGTGTGTGTGTGTGTGTGTGAATGCTCAAGCGTGTGTGTGTGTGTGTGTGTGTGTGTGTGTGTGTGTGTGTGTGTGTGTGTGTGTGAATGCTCAAGCATGTGTGTGTGTGTGTATGTATGTGCGTGTGCGTGTGCGTGTGTGTGTGTGTGCGTACGTACTTGCGTGTGTAAACCTAGACGTCTGGCTTGCCCTCCACCTCTGACTTTGTTCATCTGTGATCCAAGGCCCTGACCTCCTGACTGACAGACAGACCAGATCTAGTCACTGAGTGATGGCCCACACACACACACACTGAGTGATTTCTCTGGGCCAGGTCAGAAGTAGTGGATAATTTGGGACACATGGCCTCTGACTGCCTAGACCTGGAGCTGAGGGGGACGCTGTCCAGACCAGACCAGACACATCCTCTGACTGCTCTCCTACAGGCATGTAGCTGAGGGGTTGAGGGGGACGCTGTCCTGGCCAGACCAGTTCAGACCAGTCCAGACCAGAGCAGTCCGGACCAGTTCAGACCAGTCCAGACCAGAGCAGTTCAGACCAGTCCAGACCAGAGCAGTCCGGACCAGTTCAGACCAGTCCAGACCAGAGCAGTTCAGACCAGTCCAGACCAGAGCTGTCCGGACCAGTTCAGACCAGTCCAGACCAGAGCAGTTCAGACCAGAGCAGTCCGGACCAGTTCAGACCAGTCCAGACCAGAGCAGTCCGGACCAATTCAGGCCAGTCTGGGCTGTCTGCAGACCACTCCAGGCCAGAGCAGTCCGGACCAGTCCAGACCAGTTCAGACCAGTCCAGACCAGAGCAGTCCGGACCAGTTCAGACCAGTCCAGACCAGAGCAGTTCAGACCAGAGCAGTCCGGACCAGTTCAGACCAGTCCAGACCAGAGCAGTCCGGACCAATTCAGGCCAGTCTGGGCTGTCTGCAGACCACTCCAGACCAGAGCAGTCCGGACCAGTTCAGACCAGTCCAGACCAGAGCAGTTCAGACCAGAGCAGTCCGGACCAGTTCAGACCAGTCCAGACCAGAGCAGTCCGGACCAGTTCAGACCAGTCCAGACCAGAGCAGTCCGGACCAATTCAGACCAGTCTGGGCTGTCTGCAGACCACTCCAGGCCAGAGCAGTCCGGACCAGTCCAGACCAGTTCAGAACAGTCCAGACCAGACCAGTCCAGACCAGTCCGGACCAGACCAGTGCAGTCCAGACCAGTCCGGATCAGTCCAGACCAGACCAGTCCAGTCCAACTGCTCTACCTTGTCCCTTGTCCAATACATCCTGGCCAGGCTGGCAGGGTGCATGTCCTTTACATCCTGGCCTTTACACCCCCACCCCCCCCCATCCTCCGCTCCCCCTCGCCCCCGCCCCTTCTCTCTCTCTGTGTGTGTGTGTCTCTCTCACTCCAGGCTGTGAGGCTCAGCCCTGTGGATTCCTAATGGCCTTCCTTGCATTGTTCTGGCAGGGCAGTTTATCAGAGGGTTAATAAAGGGCTGTCTGAGCTGAAACAAAACACACAAATATAGACTCCTTCCCAAATGAACCCTGTTCCCTATATGGAGCCTTATGGGCTCTGGTCTAAAGTAGTGCACTATATCAAATCAAATCAAATCCAATTTATTTATATAGCCCTTCGTACATCAGCTGATATCTCAAAGTGCTGTACAGAAACCCAGCCTAAAACCACAAACAGCAAGCAATGCAGGTGTAGAAGCACGGTGGCTAGGAAAAACTCCCTAGAAAGGCCAAAACCTAGGAAGAAACCTAGAGAGGAACCAGGCTATGTGGGGTGGCCAGTCCTCTTCTGGCTGTGCCGGGTGGAGATTATAACAGAACATGGCCAAGATGTTCAAATGTTCATAAATGACCAGCAGGGTCAGATAATAATAATCACAGGCAGAACAGTTGAAACTGGATCAGCAGCACGGTCAGGTGGACTGGGGACAGCAAGGAGTCATCATGTCAGGTATTCCTGGGGCATGTTCCTAGGGCTCATGTCCTCCGAGAGAGAGAAAGAAAGAGAGCATTAGAGAGAGCATATGTGGAATGGCCAGTCCACTTCTGGTTGTGCCGGGTGGAGATTATAACAGAACATGGCCAAGATGTTCAAATGTTCATAAATATAGGGAATAGGGTGCCATTTTGATGCTTCCAAAGCCTCCTAGTCACAGGGTCATATTATCCATCATTAAATCCCCCAGACCCTCTCCTCTCTGGTCTACAGTGGGGGTCTCCTCTGTGTTAACTCTAGTAGCTGGTCTACAGTGGGGGTCTCCTCTGTGTTAACTCTAGTAGCTGGTCTACAGTGGGGGTCTCCTCTGTGTTACCTCTAGTAGCTGGTCTACAGTGGGGGTCTCTGTGTTACCTCTAGTAGCTGGTCTACAGTGGGGGTCTCCTCTGTGTTAACTCTAGTAGCTGGTCTACAGTGGGTGTCTCCTTTGTGTTACCTCTAGTAGCTGGTCTACAGCGGGGGTCTCCTCTGTGTTAACCCGAGTAGCTGGTCTACAGTGGGGGTCTCCTCTGTGTTACTTCTAGTAGCTGGTCTACAGTGGGGGTCTCCTCTGTGTTAACTCTAGTAGCTGGTCTACAGTGGGGGTCTCCTCTGTGTTACCTCTAGTAGCTGGTCTACAGTGGGGGTCTCCTCTGTGTTACCTCTAGTAGCTGGTCTACAGTGGGGGTCTCCTCTGTGTTAACTCTAGTAGCTGGTCTACATTGGGGTCTCCTCTGTGTTAACTCTAGTAGCTGGTCTACATTGTGGGTCTCCTCTGTGTTAACTCTAGTAGCTGGTCTACATTGGGGTCTCCTCTGTGTTAACTCTAGTAGCTGGTCTACATTGGGGTCTCCTCTGTGTTAACTCTAGTAGCTGGTCTACAGTGGGGTCTCGTATCTCTGTTGGTCTAACAAACATCTTTCCCGGGCCCTCCACAACCTGCATGACTCATTCCAGCCAGACAGACAGGCAGGCAGGCAGGCAGGCAGGCAGGCAGGCAGACAGCCAGGCAGGCAGGCAGGCAGGCAGGCAGGCAGGCAGGCAGACAGGCAGGCAGACATGCAGACTGACAGGGTTGGTCCCTCTGTTTTAGAGTTTGTTTTAAGTTTAGGTTTGTCCTCTGCCTTAGACCCTGTCTGTGTATAATACCTAACAAGCAGCTTGTCTGGGAGGTCCAGAGCGTGTTTAACTGTGTGACTCACTCCACCACTCCACTACTCCACCACTCCACCACTCTACCACTCCACCACTCTACCACTCTACCACTCTACCACTCTACCACTCTACCACTCCACCACTCCACAACTCCACTACTCCACCACTCTACCACTCTACCACTCTACCACTCCACCACTCTACCACTCCACCACTCTACTACTCTACCACTCTACCACTCTACCACTCTACCACTCCACCACTCCACAACTCCACTACTCCACCACTCTACCACTCCACCACTCTACCACCCCACCACTCCACCACTCCACCACTCCACCACTCCACCACTCTACCACTCCACAACTCCACAACTCCACCACTCCACCACTCCACAACTCCACCACTCCACCACCCCACCACTCCACCACTCCACCACTCTACCACTCCACTACTACACCACTCTACCACTCTACCACTCCACCACTCTACCACTCTACCACTCCACCACTCCACCACTCCACCACTCCACCACTCCACCACTCTACCACTCTACCACTCCACCACTCCACCACTCCACCACTCTACCACTCCACCACTCCACCACTCTACCACTCTACCACTCTACCACTCTACCACTCCATCACTCCACCACTCCACCACTCCACCACTCTACCACTCTACCACTCTACCACTCCACCACTCCACCACTCTACCACTCTACCACTCTACCACTCTACCACCCCACCACTCCACCACTCCACCACTCTACCACTCCACCACTCTACCACTCCACCACTCCGCCTTGCAGGCAGGGGTTCCCCTTCTGTTTTAACCCTTTAAAACCTGATGCGACATACACACTGAGTGTACAGGACATGAGGGAACACCTGCTCTTTTCCATGACATAGACTGATCAGGTTTGTGTACGTGTGCCGTTCAGAGGGGCAAGACAAACGATCGAAGTGCCTTTGAACGAGGTATGGTAGTAGGTGCCAGCTTTCAGTGTTAAGAACTGCAACGCTGCTGGGTTTTTCCACACTCCGACAGTTTCCTGTGTGTATCCCCCCAAAAAAATGCTCCACCACCCAAAAGGACATCCAGCCAACGGAAAACCAGGGTTTGAAAACGAGTAATTTATGAAAGGGGACAAAGGCGGCTGTCACGAATTGTGCAGAGCAACAGACGGGACTAAAGTTAGGTAACTGACAGTCCAGTACAACGTTGCTGCCCAAAGACCCATAAGAGAATGCACAACTCGTCGTACCTTGACACAAATGGGACATGGCAACTGACAACCTCACACACTTCCACTTCTTTCAACAACATAAAAAAACAAAACAAGAAACTGTGGGGGCAGCGGGGGCAGCGGGGGCAGTGGGGGCAGCGGGGGCAGCGGGGGCAGCGGGGGCAGTGGGGGCAGCGGGGGCAGCGGGGGCAGCGGGGGCAGCGGGGGCAGCGGGGGCAGCGGGGGCAGCGGGGGCAGTGGGGGCAGCGGGGGCAGTGGGGGCAGCGGGGGCAGCGGGGGCAGTGGGGGGCAGTGGGGGCAGCGGGGGCAGCGGGGGCAGCGGGGGGCAGCGGGGGCAGTGGGGGGCAGTGGGGGCAGCGGGGGCAGCGGGGGCAGCGGGGGCAGCGGGGGCAGCGGGGGCAGCGGGGGCAGCGGGGGCAGCGGGGGGCAGCGGGGGCAGTGGGGGGCAGCGGGGGCAGTGGGGGGCAGCGGGGGCAGCGGGGGCAGTGGGGGGCAGCGGGGGCAGTGGGGGGCAGCGGGGGCAGCGGGGGGCAGCGGGGGCAGCGGGGGGCAGCGGGGGCAGTGGGGGGCAGCGGGGGCAGCGGGGGCAGTGGGGGCAGTGGGCTGAGGAACAAAAAGACTGGACACTGGAGAATTGGAAGGGAAAAAAACAAACATTGCCTGGTCTAATGAATCCCGGTTCCTGCTGTTTCACGCTGATGGACAAGGACTAGGTTATAGAGAAAACCACATCCATGTGTCCATCATGCCGCGTGTCAACATTGCAGGCCGGTGGGATGGTGTCGGGGTGCGTTTTCATGGCACACATTGGGTCCCTTGATAAAAGTGGAGCATTACGGCCAATCAGGTGGCAGCAGTGTATCCATCTGCGAATATATAATTTTCTTCAGCGGGATAATGCCCCAATGCCGCAAGGATAAGATCGTACAGGAATGGCTCCATAAACATGCTAATTCAACTTCCTGCAGTGGCTTGCCCAGTCACCAGATCTCAAACCGATTGGCCGTCTGTAGTGGGCCTAGCCTAACCAATGGAAAACCTCACGTCTTGCTCCTCCGATTGGTCTCTTACGTTGTTAAATAGAGCGAGTTTCTGAAAATGCAATGCATGTAAAATACTCATAAGATGTTCTGAGTACATTTTCAAAGAATATTATAGATTTTTTTTTGGGGGGGGGGGGGGGAAATATAGTCACTTGAAATGTTGGTGATGTATATGTCACAACGGGAATTAAAAGTGATACAAAACCACACATTTTCAGAGATTTATTTTGTACAGCAGAATCGATTTATTCTCACAAATATGTTATTTGGGGTCTCCTTGGGCAACGGTAACCGGGTCGGGTTTCTAAGGGTGAAGTGGAGGTTTTAATCTCCTGTTTTAGAGCCCGTGTCACTCCCCTGCTAACCAGACAGGGTTTGGTTTACAACCTGTTTTGGGCCTGTTTTAAGTTTTTGTTAGGTTGTGTCTGAATGAGTATCAGGGTTTGTCTAGTGTTTAATCACACTGAAGGAGAAGCAGGGTTTGTCTAGTGTTTAATCACACTGAAGGAGAAGCAGGGTTTGTCTAGTGTTTAATCACACTGAAGGAGTAGCAGGGTTTGTCTAGTGTTTACTAATACTGAAGGAGTAGCAGGGTTTGTCTAGTGTTTAATCACACTGAATGAGTATCAGGGTTTGTCTAGTGTTTAATCACACTGAAGGAGAAGCAGGGTTTGTCTAGTGTTTAACCATACTGAAGGAGTAGCAGGGTTTGTCTAGTGTTTAATCATACTGAAGGAGTAGCAGGGTTTGTCTAGTGTTTAATCATACTGAATGAGTATCAGGGTTTGTCTAGTGTTTAATCACACTGAAGGAGAAGCAGGGTTTGTCTAGTGTTTAACCATACTGAAGGAGTAGCAGGGTTTGTCTAGTGTTTAATCATACTGAAGGAGTAGCAGGTTTTGTCTAGTGTTTAATCATACTGAAGGAGTAGCAGGGTTTGTCTAGTGTTTAATCACACTGAAGGAGTAGCAGGGTTTGTCTAGTGTTTACTAATACTGAAGGAGTAGCAGGGTTTGTCTAGTGTTTAATCACACTGAAGGAGTAGCAGTGTTTGTCTAGTGTTTAATCACACTGAAGGAGTAGCAGGGTTTCTCTAGTGTTTAATCATACTGAAGGAGTAGCAGGGTTTGTCTAGTGTTTAATCATACTGAAGGAGTAGCAGGGTTTCTCTAGTGTTTAATCACACTGAAGGAGTAGCAGGGTTTGTCTAGTGTTTAATCACACTGAAGGAGTAGCAGGGTTTGTCTAGTGTTTAATCACACTGAAGGAGTAGCAGGGTTTCTCTAGTGTTTAATCACACCGAAGGAGTAGCAGGGTTTGTCTAGTGTTTAATCATACTGAAGGAGTAGCAGGGTTTGTCTAGTGTTTAATCATACTGAAGGAGTAGCAGGGTTTGTCTAGTGTTTAATCACACTGAAGGAGTAGCAGGGTTTGTCTAGTGTTTAATCACACTGAAGGAGTAGCAGGGTTTGTCTAGTGTTTAATCACACTGAAGGAGTAGCAGGGTTTGTCTAGTGTTTAATCATACTGAAAGAGTAGCAGGGTCTGTCTAGTGTTTACTAATACTGAAGGAGTAGCAGGGTTTGTCTAGTGTTTACTAATACTGAAGGAGTAGCAGGGTTTGTCTAGTGTTTACTAATACTGAAGGAGTAGCAGGGTTTGTCTAGTGTTTAATTACACTGAAGGAGTAGCAGGGTTTGTCTAGTGTTTACTAATACTGAAGGAGTAGCAGGGTTTGTCTAGTGTTTAATCACACTGAAGGAGAAGCAGGGTTTGTCTAGGGTTTAATAATACTAAACTGCTTGGAGTAACACTAGATTGTAACCTGTCATTGTCAAAACATATTGATGCAGTAGTAGATAAGATGGGGAGAAGTCTGTCTATAATAAAGCAATGCTCTGCCTTCTTAACGACACTATCAACAAGGCAGGTCCTAGAGGCCCTCGTTTCTACCTTCTTATTAACAACTCTATCAACAAGGCAGGTCCTACAGGCCCTAGTTTCTACCTTCTTACCAACACTATCAACCAGGCAGGTCCTATAGGCCCTAGTTTATACCTTCTTAACAACACTATCAACAAGGCAGGTCCTACAGGCCCTAGTTTCTACCTTCTTAACAACACTATCAACAAGGCAGGTCCTACAGGCCCTAGTTTCTACCTTCTTAACAGCACTATCAACAAGGCAGGTCCTAGAGGCCCTAGTTTCTACCTTCTTATTAACAACTCTATCAACAAGGCAGGTCCTACAGGCCCTAGTTTCTACCTTCTTAACAACACTATCAACAAGGCAGGTCCTACAGGCCCTAGTTTCTACCTTCTTAACAACACTATCAACAAGGCAGGTCCTACAGGTCCTAGTTTCTACCTTCTTAACAACTCTATCAACAAGGCAGGTCCTACAGGCCCTAGTTTCTACCTTCTTAACAACTCTATCAACAAGGCAGGTCCTACAGGCCCTAGTTTCTACCTTCTTAACAACTCTATCAACAAGGCAGGTCCTACAGGCCCTAGTTTCTACCTTCTTAACAGCACTATCAACAAGGCAGGTCCTACAGGCCCTAGTTTCTACCTTCTTAACAACACTATCAACAAGGCAGGTCCTACAGGCCCTAGTTTTGTCACACCTTGACTACTGTTCAGTCTTGTGGTCAGGTGCCACAAAAAAGGACTTAGGAAAATTGCAATTGGTTCAGAACAGGGCAGCACGGCTGGCCCTCAGAACAGGGCAGCACGGCTGGCCCTCAGAACAGGGCAGCACGGCTGGCCCTCAGAACAGGGCAGCACGGCTGGCCCTCAGAACAGGGCAGCACGGCTGGCCCTCAGAACAGGGCAGCACGGCTGGACCTCAGAACAGGGCAGCACGGCCAGCCCTTGGATATACACAGAGAGCTAATATTAATAACAGGCATGTCAATCTCTACTGGCTGAAAGTGGAGGAGAGATTGACTTCATCACTACTTTTATGTCTGAGAGGTATTGACTTGTTGAATGCACTGAGCTGTCTGTCTAAACTACTGGCACACAGCTCAGCCACCCACCCGTACCCTACAAGACATGTCACCAGAAGTCTGCTTAAACTACTAACACACAGCTCAGACACCCATCCATACCCCACAAGACATGCCACCAGAGGTCTCTTCACAGTCCCCAAGTCCAGAACAGACTATAGGAAGTGCACAGTAATATATAGAGCCATGACTACATGGAACTCTATTCCACAGTACTACACAGAGCCATGACTACATGGAACTCTATTCCACAGTACTACATAGAGCCATGACTACATGGAACTCTATTCCACAGTACTACATAGAGCCATGACTACATGGAACTCTATTCCACAGTACTACATAGAGCCATGACTACATGGAACTCTATTCCACAGTACTACATAGAGCCATGACTACATGGAACTCTATTCCACAGTACTACATAGAGCCATGACTACATGGAACTCTATTCCACAGTACTACATAGAGCCATGACTACATGGAACTCTATTCCACAGTACCACATAGAGCCATGACTACATGGAACTCTATTCCACAGAACTACATAGAGCCATGACTACATGGAACTCTATTCCACAGTACCACATAGAGTCATGACTACATGGAACTCTATTCCACAGTACCACATAGAGCCATGACTACATGGAACTCTATTCTACAGTACTACATAGAGCCATGACTACATGGAACTCTATTCCACAGTACTACATAGTGCCGTGACTACATGGAACTCTATTCCACAGTACTACATAGAGCCATGACTACATGGAACTCTATTCCACAGTACTACATAGAGCCATGACTACATGGAACTCTATTCCACAGTACTACATAGAGCCATGACTACATGGAACTCTATTCCACAGTACTATATAGAGCCATGACTACATGGAACTCTATTCCACAGTACCACATAGAGCCATGACTACATGGAACTCTATTCCACAGTACTACATAGAGCCATGACTACATGGAACTCTATTCCACAGTACCACATAGAGCCATGACTACATGGAACTCTATTCCACAGTAGTACATAGAGACATGACTACATGGAACTCTATTCCACAGTACTACATAGAGCCATGACTACATGGAACTCTATTCCACAGTACTACATAGAGCCATGACTATATGGAACTCTATTCTACAGTACTACATAGAGCCGCCATGACTACATGGAACTCTATTCCACAGTACCACATAGAGCCATGACTACATGGAACTCTATTCCACAGTACTACATAGAGCCATGACTATATGGAACTCTATTCTACAGTACTACATAGAGCCGCCATGACTACATGGAACTCTATTCCACAGTACCACATAGAGCCATGACTACATGGAACTCTATTCCACAGTACCACATAGAGCCATGACTACATGGAACTCTATTCCACAGTACTACATAGAGCCATGACTACATGGAACTCTATTCTACAGTACCACATAGAGCCATGACTACATGGAACTCTATTCCACAGTACCACATAGAGCCATGACTACATGGAACTCTATTCCACAGTACCACATAGAGCCATGACTACATGGAACTCTATTCCACAGTACCACATAGAGCCATGACTACATGGAACTCTATTCCACAGTAGTACATAGAGACATGACTACATGGAACTCTATTCCACAGTACTACATAGAGCCATGACTACATGGAACTCTATTCCACAGTACTACATAGAGCCATGACTATATGGAACTCTATTCTACAGTACTACATAGAGCCGCCATGACTACATGGAACTCTATTCCACAGTACCACATAGAGCCATGACTACATGGAACTCTATTCCACAGTACTACATAGAGCCATGACTATATGGAACTCTATTCTACAGTACTACATAGAGCCGCCATGACTACATGGAACTCTATTCCACAGTACCACATAGAGCCATGACTACATGGAACTCTATTCCACAGTACCACATAGAGCCATGACTACATGGAACTCTATTCCACAGTACTACATAGAGCCATGACTACATGGAACTCTATTCTACAGTACCACATAGAGCCATGACTACATGGAACTCTATTCCACAGTACCACATAGAGCCATGACTACATGGAACTCTATTCCACATCAGGTAACTGACACAAGCAGTAAAATTAGATTTAAAAAACAGACAAAAAAAACACCTTATGGAACAGCGGGGACTGTGAAGAAACACACACATTGACACAGATACACACACACACACACACACTCACACACACACACACACACACACACACACACACACACACACACACACAAGCACGCACGCGCGCGCGCACACACATGCACACGCACATGCACGCACACGCACGCACACACGCACACGCGCACGCACACACGCACACGCACGCACGCACGCCCGCCCGCACGTACGGGCATAACGTACGCGCTATGCCTACACATGGATTTAGTACTGTAGATATGTGGTAGTGGTGGAGTAAAGGCCTGAGGGCACACAGTGTGCTGTGAATGTATTGTAATGTTTTTAAAATTGCATAAACTGCCTTCATTTTGCTGGACCCCAGGAAGAGTAGCTGCTGCTTTGGCAGGAACTAATGGGGATCCATAATAAATACAAATACTGAAGGAGAAGCAGGGTTTGTGTTGTGAGGAGAAGCGGGGTTTGTGTTGTGTTTTATCAGGAGGAACGGGGTTTGTGTTGTGTTTTATCAGGAGGAACGGGGTTTGTGTTGTGTTTTATCAGGAGGAATGGGGTTTGTGTTGTGAGGAGGAACAGGGTTTGTGTTGTGAGGAGAAGCGGGGTTTGTGTTGTGTTTTATCAGGAGGAACGGAGTTTGTGTTGTGAGGAGGAACAGGGTTTGTGTTGTGTTTTATCAGGAGGAACGGGGTTTGTGTTGTGTTTTATCAGGAGGAACGGGGTTTGTGTTGTGAGGAGAAGCGGGGTTTGTGTTGTGTTTTATCAGGAGGAACGGGGTTTGTGTTGTGAGGAGGAACAGGGTTTGTGTTGTGTTTTATCAGGAGGAACGGGGTTTGTGTTGTGAGGAGGAACAGGGTTTGTGTTGTGTTTTATCAGGAGGAACGGGGTTTGTGTTGTGTTTTATCAGGAGGAACGGGGTTTGTTTTAGCTTTTGGTTTTCTTCAGCTTCATGTTTATGTTCTGCCTTGGAGCAGCACTGTAGCAAAGACGTTGTATTTTTAACAGGGCTGGGTGTTGGTTTAAAGCCTGTTCGGGACAGGAGATTGCTGGGTGTAGCCCTCTGGAGGGGGTGAGGCGGTGGGAAGGCCAGACAAACGTACAGTGGGATAAGGGTACGACGTCGCGGTATTCAACAGGAACAGCAGACTGTGATAGGTTGGGAAGAAGGTCAGGGCTAGTAGCAGACGGCAGTATTGGGGAGAGAATGGAGGTTGGTGGAGAGGTTAGCTCACAGGCAGGAAGTACTGCAGGGAGGTGGGGGGGTGGGGGGGTAGTTCGCTCACAGCAGCATTGGATCTTGAGAACGACTACAGAAATACAAGAAGAAAGGAGAAATACTACTGTGCTGCTCTCAGAGGAGATGGGTTCTGCATATCCTACATCAGAGCTATACATTAAGACAGTAGATATACTGCTGTCAGAGGAGGAGATGGGTTCTGCATATCCTACATCAGAGCTATACATTAAGACAGTAGATATACTACCGTACTGCTGTCAGAGGAGGAGATGGGTTCTGCATATCCTACATCAGAGCTATACATTAAGACAGTAGATATACTGCTGTCAGAGGAGGAGATGGGTTCTGCATATCCTGCATCAGAGTTTTACATTAAGACAGTAGATATACTGCTGTCAGAGGAGGAGATGGGTACTGCATATCCTACATCAGAGCTATACATTAAGACAGTAGATATACTACCGTACTGCTGTCAGAGGAGGAGATGGGTTCTGCATATCCTACATCAGAGCTATACATTAAGACAGTATATATACTACCATACTGCTGTCAGAGGAGGAGATGGGTACTGCATATCCTACATCAGAGCTTTACATGAAGCCTGCCAAGGCATGTTACACGATGTGTGTAAATCTTACTGCTCACTCACAGCTCTGTGTCACCTCACACGTCAGATGACCCTTGACCTTTTTGAAAGTCCCCTCTGACCCTGACAGGTTCTAATAGGACGGGGGTCAAGGGTGGTGGCAATGGGGGGGGGACAGACAGACAGGGGAACTGTCTGACAACTTGATGGGAGACAGACACACTGAACAGGAAGGTACTCAGACAGACAGACAGACAGACAGACAGACAGACAGACAGACAGACAGACAGACAGACAGACAGACAGACACACTGAACAGGAAGGTACTCAGACAGACAGACAGACAGACAGACAGACAGACAGACAGAACACACTGAACACATTAACATTAACATATTGTGGATCACTTAGCATGCCATCTCCTCGGGTCATTTCCCCTGACCTGAAACACCCTTAACCTTCTGAGACAGATTTAGCCGCAAAAAGGTGAAAACCTTTGCATGCTTATTGGGCAAATAGGGAAATATTTCCTGTACCATCAGTAACACTGAATTCTCACAGGGCTTTCGGCCCGGGGTGTGTGTGTGTGTGTGTGTGTGTGTGTGTGTGTGTGTGTGTGTGTGTGTGTGTGTGTGTGTGTGTGTGTGTGTGTGTGTGTGTGTGTGTGTGTGCTGTATGCATGCATAAAGAGTTAAACGATCAGCACTATTCGATTTTTTTGTATAATAGCAGTGGGAGTAGATAGATTCGGTCCTCTATCCCAAATAGCACCCTATTCCCTATATAGTGCACTACTTTAGACCAGGACACTTATGGCTCAGGTTAAAAGTAGTGCACTATAATGTGGGAAAGGGTGCCATTTGTGACGCATCATTGTAGTCATCAGACTCCTCCAGCTCCAGTCAGGCCTCTGACCCCTCTCTGCTGGGAGTAGGTTCCCCGTTGTACAGGGTCAGGGCCTATAGAGGTCAGGGGTCAGAGGTTAAGGGGTTGACTAATCCATTACTCAGCCAAGCAGAAGAGGACATAACCGAGGGTGTTTAGACTGTTTCCTGTCGTGTAAATGTTCCCAGACCAGAGCCTTAACGGTCAAGGTGTGTATTAGATGTGGGAATTCAGATATGACATCATTGTTTTAGCACTAACCCACCCGGTGGGTGGTGTGACTGAATCTCCCAGGGATGTTGTAGAGCGTTTTAAGGCGTGTCTAATAAAAGCCCGGCTCACATGTATAAATATCACCGAGATGGATTGTGGGAATTTAGGGTCCGTAGGGTTTAGTGGTTCAAATTCAGTCATCTGTTGTAGTCCCTTTATACAGACCTCCTTCCCCTCATTCCCCCGAGTAGCTTTATACAGCACTCCTTCCCCTCGTTCCTCTGAGTAGCTTTATACAGCACTCCTTACTCTGAGTAGCTTTATACAGACCTCCTTCCTCTCATTCCTCTGAGTAGCTTTATACAGCACTCCTTCCCCTCATTCCCCTGAGTAGCTTTATACAGCACTCCTTCCCCTCGTTCCTCTGAGTAGCTTTATACAGACCTCCTTCCCCTCATTCCCCTGAGTAGCTTTATACAGCACTCCGTCCCCTCGTTCCTCTGAGTAGCTTTATACAGCACTCCTTCCCCTCGTTCCTCTGAGTAGCTTTATACAGACCTCCTTCCCCTCATTCCCCTGATTAGCTTTATACAGCACTCCGTCCCCTCGTTCCTCTGAGTAGCTTTATACAGCACTCCTTCCCCTCATTACCCTGAGTAGCTTTACACAGCACTCCTTCCCCTCGTTCCCCTGAGTAGCTTTACACAGCACTCCTTCCCCTCGTTCCTCTGATTAGCTTTATACAGACCTCCTTCCCCTCATTCCTCTGAGTAGCTTTATACAGACCTCCTTCCCCTCGTTCCTCTGAGTAGCTTTATACAGACCTCCTTCCCCTCATTCCTCTGAGTAGCTTTATACAGACCTCCTTCCCCTCATTCCTCTGAGTAGCTTTATACAGACCTCCTTCCCCTCATTCCTCTGAGTAGCTTTATACAGACCTCCTTCCCCTCGTTCCTCTGAGTAGCTTTATACAGACCTCCTTCCCCTAATTCCACTGAGTAGCTTTGATTGTTCTTCTGTAGTTGCTCCATGACAGTTCATTGTCACCACTATGTGTAATCAGGAAAATGTTTTCTTCCCACAGGAGCAGTTGAAGATGCTCTAGAGGTCGTCAGGCAGTTTTGAGTTGGGAAGTTCAATGTTATCCAAGGCAAAGACGTTGTATTTTTAACACGGCTAGACAGTCTCCTGTTCTCTAGTAATTCACTGTTGACCTCAGCATATCACACAGCCAGACAGTCTCCTGTTCTCTAGTAATACACTGTTGACCTCAGCATATCACACAGCCAGACAGTCTCCTGTTCTCTACTAATACACTGTTGACCTCAGCATATCACACAGTCAGACAGTCTCCTGTTCTCTAGTAATACACTGTTGACCTCAGCATATCACAGCCAGACAGTCTCCTGTTCTCTAGTAATTCACTGTTGACCTCAGCATATCACACAGCCAGACAGTCTCCTGTCCTGTTCTCTAGTAATACACTGTTGACCTCAGCATATCACACAGCCAGACAGTCTCCTGTCCTGTTCTCTAGTAATACACTGTTGACCTCAGCATATCACACAGCCAGACAGTCTCCTGTTTTCTAGTAATTCACTGTTGACCTCAGCATATCACACAGCCAGACAGTCTCCTGTTCTCTAGTAATACACTGTTGACCTCAGCATATCACACAGCCAGACAGTCTCCTGTTCTCTAGTAATACACTGTTGACCTCAGCATATCACACAGCCAGACAGTCTCCTGTCCTGTTCTCTAGTAATACACTGTTGACCTCAGCATATCACACAGCCAGACAGTCTCCTGTCCTGTTCTCTAGTAATTCACTGTTGACCTCAGCATATCACACAGCCAGACAGTCTCCTGTCCTGTTCTCTAGTAATACACTGTTGACCTCAGCATATCACACAGCCAGACAGTCTCCTGTTCTCTAGTAATACACTGTTGACCTCAGCATATCACACAGCCAGACAGTCTCCTGTCCTGTTCTCTAGTAATTCACTGTTGACCTCAGCATATCACACAGCCAGACAGTCTCCTGTCCTGTTCTCTAGTAATTCACTGTTGACCTCAGCATATCACACAGCCAGACAGTCTCCTGTCCTGTTCTCTAGTAATACACTGTTGACCTCAGCATATCACACAGCCAGACAGTCTCCTGTTCTCTAGTAATACACTGTTGACCTCAGCATATCACACAGCCAGACAGTCTCCTGTCCTGTTCTCTAGTAATTCACTGTTGACCTCAGCATATCACACAGCCAGACAGTCTCCTGTCCTGTTCTCTAGTAATTCACTGTTGACCTCAGCATATCACACAGCCAGACAGTCTCCTGTCCTGTTCTCTAGTAATACACTGTTGACCTCAGCATATCACACAGCCAGACAGTCTCCTGTCCTGTTCTCTAGTAATACACTGTTGACCTCAGCATATCACACAGCCAGACAGTCTCCTGTTCTCTAGTAATACACTGTTGACCTCAGCATATCACACAGCCAGACAGTCTCCTGTCCTGTTCTCTAGTAATTCACTGTTGACCTCAGCATATCACACAGCCAGACAGTCTCCTGTCCTGTTCTCTAGTAATTCACTGTTGACCTCAGCATATCACACAGCCAGACAGTCTCCTGTCCTGTTCTCTAGTAATACACTGTTGACCTCAGCATATCACACAGCCAGACAGTCTCCTGTTCTCTAGTAATACACTGTTGACCTCAGCATATCACACAGCCAGACAGTCTCCTGTCCTGTTCTCTAGTAATTCACTGTTGACCTCAGCATATCACACAGCCAGACAGTCTCCTGTCCTGTTCTCTAGTAATTCACTGTTGACCTCAGCATATCACACAGCCAGACAGTCTCCTGTTCTCTAGTAATACACTGTTGACCTCAGCATATCACACAGCCAGACAGTCTCCTGTCCTGTTCTCTAGTAATACACTGTTGACCTCAGCACATCACACAGCCAGACAGTCTCCTGTCCTGTTCTCTAGTAATACACTGTTGACCTCAGCATATCACACAGCCAGACAGTCTCCTGTCCTGTTCTCTAGTAATACACTCTTGACCTCAGCCTATCACACAGCCAGACAGTCTCCTGTTCTCTAGTAATACACTGTTGACCTCAGCATATCACACAGCCAGACAGTCTCCTGTTCTGTTCTCTAGTAATACACTGTTGACCTCAGCATATCACGCAGCCAGACAGTCTCCTGTCCTGTTCTCTAGTAATTCACTGTTGACCTCAGCATGTCAGACAGTCTCCTGTCCTGTTCTCTAGTAATACACTGTTGACCTCAGCATATCACACAGCCAGACAGTCTCCTGTCCTGTTCTCTAGTAATTCACTGTTGACCTCAGCATATCACACAGCCAGACAGTCTCCTGTTCTCTAGTAATACACTGTTGACCTCAGCATATCACACAGCCAGACAGTCTCCTGTTCTCTAGTAATACACTGTTGACCTCAGCATATCACACAGCCAGACAGTCTCCTGTTCTCTAGTAATACACTGTTGACCTCAGCATATCACACAGCCAGACAGTCTCCTGTCCTGTTCTCTAGTAATTCACTGTTGACCTCAGCATATCACACAGCCAGACAGTCTCCTGTCCTGTTCTCTAGTAATTCACTGTTGACCTCAGCATATCACACAGCCAGACAGTCTCCTGTTCTCTAGTAATACACTGTTGACCTCAGCATATCACACAGCCAGACAGTCTCCTGTCCTGTTCTCTAGTAATACACTGTTGACCTCAGCACATCACACAGCCAGACAGTCTCCTGTCCTGTTCTCTAGTAATACACTGTTGACCTCAGCATATCACACAGCCAGACAGTCTCCTGTCCTGTTCTCTAGTAATACACTGTTGACCTCAGCCTATCACACAGCCAGACAGTCTCCTGTTCTCTAGTAATACACTGTTGACCTCAGCATATCACACAGCCAGACAGTCTCCTGTTCTGTTCTCTAGTAATACACTGTTGACCTCAGCATATCACGCAGCCAGACAGTCTCCTGTCCTGTTCTCTAGTAATTCACTGTTGACCTCAGCATATCACACAGTCAGACAGTCTCCTGTCCTGTTCTCTAGTAATACACTGTTGACCTCAGCATATCACACAGCCAGACAGTCTCCTGTCCTGTTCTCTAGTAATTCACTGTTGACCTCAGCATATCACACAGCCAGACAGTCTCCTGTTCTCTAGTAATACACTGTTGACCTCAGCATATCACACAGCCAGACAGTCTCCTGTTCTCTAGTAATACACTGTTGACCTCAGCATATCACACAGCCAGACAGTCTCCTGTTCTCTAGTAATACACTGTTGACCTCAGCATATCACACAGCCAGACAGTCTCCTGTCCTGTTCTCTGGTAATTCACTGTTGACCTCAGCATATCACACAGCCAGACAGTCTCCTGTTCTCTAGTAATACACTGTTGACCTCAGCATATCACACAGCCAGACAGTCTCCTGTCCTGTTCTCTGGTAATTCACTGTTGACCTCAGCATATCACACAGCCAGACAGTCTCCTGTCCTGTTCTCTAGTAATTCACTGTTGACCTCAGCATATCACACAGCCAGACAGTCTCCTGTCCTGTTCTCTAGTAATTCACTGTTGACCTCAGCATATCACACAGCCAGACAGTCTCCTGTCCTGTTCTCTAGTAATACACTGTTGACCTCAGCATATCACACAGCCAGACAGTCTCCTGTTCTCTAGTAATACACTGTTGACCTCAGCATATCACACAGCCAGACAGTCTCCTGTCCTGTTCTCTAGTAATTCACTGTTGACCTCAGCATATCACACAGCCAGACAGTCTCCTGTCCTGTTCTCTAGTAATTCACTGTTGACCTCAGCATATCACACAGCCAGACAGTCTCCTGTCCTGTTCTCTAGTAATACACTGTTGACCTCAGCATATCACACAGCCAGACAGTCTCCTGTTCTCTAGTAATACACTGTTGACCTCAGCATATCACACAGCCAGACAGTCTCCTGTCCTGTTCTCTAGTAATACACTGTTGACCTCAGCACATCACACAGCCAGACAGTCTCCTGTCCTGTTCTCTAGTAATACACTGTTGACCTCAGCATATCACACAGCCAGACAGTCTCCTGTCCTGTTCTTTAGTAATACACTGTTGACCTCAGCCTATCACACAGCCAGACAGTCTCCTGTTCTCTAGTAATACACTGTTGACCTCAGCATATCACACAGCCAGACAGTCTCCTGTTCTGTTCTCTAGTAATACACTGTTGACCTCAGCATATCACGCAGCCAGACAGTCTCCTGTCCTGTTCTCTAGTAATTCACTGTTGACCTCAGCATATCACACAGTCAGACAGTCTCCTGTCCTGTTCTCTAGTAATACACTGTTGACCTCAGCATATCACACAGCCAGACAGTCTCCTGTCCTGTTCTCTAGTAATTCACTGTTGACCTCAGCATATCACACAGCCAGACAGTCTCCTGTTCTCTAGTAATACACTGTTGACCTCAGCATATCACACAGCCAGACAGTCTCCTGTTCTCTAGTAATACACTGTTGACCTCAGCATATCACACAGCCAGACAGTCTCCTGTTCTCTAGTAATACACTGTTGACCTCAGCATATCACACAGCCAGACAGTCTCCTGTCCTGTTCTCTAGTAATTCACTGTTGACCTCAGCATATCACACAGCCAGACAGTCTCCTGTCCTGTTCTCTAGTAATTCACTGTTGACCTCAGCATATCACACAGCCAGACAGTCTCCTGTTCTCTAGTAATACACTGTTGACCTCAGCATATCACACAGCCAGACAGTCTCCTGTCCTGTTCTCTAGTAATACACTGTTGACCTCAGCACATCACACAGCCAGACAGTCTCCTGTCCTGTTCTCTAGTAATACACTGTTGACCTCAGCATATCACACAGCCAGACAGTCTCCTGTCCTGTTCTCTAGTAATACACTGTTGACCTCAGCCTATCACACAGCCAGACAGTCTCCTGTTCTCTAGTAATACACTGTTGACCTCAGCATATCACACAGCCAGACAGTCTCCTGTCCTGTTCTCTAGTAATTCACTGTTGACCTCAGCATATCACACAGCCAGACAGTCTCCTGTCCTGTTCTCTAGTAATTCACTGTTGACCTCAGCATATCACACAGCCAGACAGTCTCCTGTTCTCTAGTAATACACTGTTGACCTCAGCATATCACACAGCCAGACAGTCTCCTGTCCTGTTCTCTAGTAATACACTGTTGACCTCAGCACATCACACAGCCAGACAGTCTCCTGTCCTGTTCTCTAGTAATACACTGTTGACCTCAGCATATCACACAGCCAGACAGTCTCCTGTCCTGTTCTCTAGTAATACACTGTTGACCTCAGCCTATCACACAGCCAGACAGTCTCCTGTTCTCTAGTAATACACTGTTGACCTCAGCATATCACACAGCCAGACAGTCTCCTGTTCTGTTCTCTAGTAATACACTGTTGACCTCAGCATATCACGCAGCCAGACAGTCTCCTGTCCTGTTCTCTAGTAATTCACTGTTGACCTCAGCATATCACACAGTCAGACAGTCTCCTGTCCTGTTCTCTAGTAATACACTGTTGACCTCAGCATATCACACAGCCAGACAGTCTCCTGTCCTGTTCTCTAGTAATTCACTGTTGACCTCAGCATATCACACAGCCAGACAGTCTCCTGTTCTCTAGTAATACACTGTTGACCTCAGCATATCACACAGCCAGACAGTCTCCTGTTCTCTAGTAATACACTGTTGACCTCAGCATATCACACAGCCAGACAGTCTCCTGTTCTCTAGTAATACACTGTTGACCTCAGCATATCACACAGCCAGACAGTCTCCTGTCCTGTTCTCTAGTAATTCACTGTTGACCTCAGCATATCACACAGCCAGACAGTCTCCTGTCCTGTTCTCTAGTAATTCACTGTTGACCTCAGCATATCACACAGCCAGACAGTCTCCTGTCCTGTTCTCTAGTAATACACTGTTGACCTCAGCATATCACACAGTCAGACAGTCTCCTGTCCTGTTCTCTAGTAATTCACTGTTGACCTCAGCATATCACACAGCCAGACAGTCTCCTGTCCTGTTCTCTAGTAATACACTGTTGACCTCAGCATATCACACAGCCAGACAGTCTCCTGTCCTGTTCTCTAGTAATACACTGTTGACCTCAGCATATCACACAGCCAGACAGTCTCCTGTCCTGTTCTCTAGTAATACACTGTTGACCTCAGCATATCACACAGCCAGACAGTCTCCTGTCCTGTTCTCTAGTAATTCACTGTTGACCTCAGCATATCACACAGCCAGACAGTCTCCTGTCCTGTTCTCTAGTAATACACTGTTGACCTCAGCATATCACACAGCCAGACAGTCTCCTGTTCTCTAGTAATACACTGTTGACCTCAGCATATCACACAGCCAGACAGTCTCCTGTCCTGTTCTCTAGTAATTCACTGTTGACCTCAGCATATCACACAGCCAGACAGTCTCCTGTCCTGTTCTCTAGTAATTCACTGTTGACCTCAGCATATCACACAGCCAGACAGTCTCCTGTCCTGTTCTCTAGTAATACACTGTTGACCTCAGCATATCACACAGCCAGACAGTCTCCTGTCCTGTTCTCTAGTAATTCACTGTTGACCTCAGCATATCACACAGCCAGACAGTCTCCTGTCCTGTTCTCTAGTAATTCACTGTTGACCTCAGCATATCACACAGCCAGACAGTCTCCTGTTCTCTAGTAATACACTGTTGACCTCAGCATATCACACAGCCAGACAGTCTCCTGTCCTGTTCTCTAGTAATACACTGTTGACCTCAGCACATCACACAGCCAGACAGTCTCCTGTCCTGTTCTCTAGTAATACACTGTTGACCTCAGCATATCACACAGCCAGACAGTCTCCTGTCCTGTTCTCTAGTAATACACTGTTGACCTCAGCCTATCACACAGCCAGACAGTCTCCTGTTCTCTAGTAATACACTGTTGACCTCAGCATATCACACAGCCAGACAGTCTCCTGTTCTGTTCTCTAGTAATACACTGTTGACCTCAGCATATCACGCAGCCAGACAGTCTCCTGTCCTGTTCTCTAGTAATTCACTGTTGACCTCAGCATATCACACAGTCAGACAGTCTCCTGTCCTGTTCTCTAGTAATACACTGTTGACCTCAGCATATCACACAGCCAGACAGTCTCCTGTCCTGTTCTCTAGTAATTCACTGTTGACCTCAGCATATCACACAGCCAGACAGTCTCCTGTTCTCTAGTAATACACTGTTGACCTCAGCATATCACACAGCCAGACAGTCTCCTGTTCTCTAGTAATACACTGTTGACCTCAGCATATCACACAGCCAGACAGTCTCCTGTTCTCTAGTAATACACTGTTGACCTCAGCATATCACACAGCCAGACAGTCTCCTGTCCTGTTCTCTAGTAATTCACTGTTGACCTCAGCATATCACACAGCCAGACAGTCTCCTGTCCTGTTCTCTAGTAATTCACTGTTGACCTCAGCATATCACACAGCCAGACAGTCTCCTGTTCTCTAGTAATACACTGTTGACCTCAGCATATCACACAGCCAGACAGTCTCCTGTCCTGTTCTCTAGTAATACACTGTTGACCTCAGCACATCACACAGCCAGACAGTCTCCTGTCCTGTTCTCTAGTAATACACTGTTGACCTCAGCATATCACACAGCCAGACAGTCTCCTGTCCTGTTCTCTAGTAATACACTGTTGACCTCAGCCTATCACACAGCCAGACAGTCTCCTGTTCTCTAGTAATACACTGTTGACCTCAGCATATCACACAGCCAGACAGTCTCCTGTTCTGTTCTCTAGTAATACACTGTTGACCTCAGCATATCACGCAGCCAGACAGTCTCCTGTCCTGTTCTCTAGTAATTCACTGTTGACCTCAGCATATCACACAGTCAGACAGTCTCCTGTCCTGTTCTCTAGTAATACACTGTTGACCTCAGCATATCACACAGCCAGACAGTCTCCTGTCCTGTTCTCTAGTAATTCACTGTTGACCTCAGCATATCACACAGCCAGACAGTCTCCTGTTCTCTAGTAATACACTGTTGACCTCAGCATATCACACAGCCAGACAGTCTCCTGTTCTCTAGTAATACACTGTTGACCTCAGCATATCACACAGCCAGACAGTCTCCTGTTCTCTAGTAATACACTGTTGACCTCAGCATATCACACAGCCAGACAGTCTCCTGTCCTGTTCTCTAGTAATACACTGTTGACCTCAGCATATCACACAGTCAGACAGTCTCCTGTCCTGTTCTCTAGTAATTCACTGTTGACCTCAGCATATCACACAGCCAGACAGTCTCCTGTCCTGTTCTCTAGTAATACACTGTTGACCTCAGCATATCACACAGCCAGACAGTCTCCTGTCCTGTTCTCTAGTAATTCACTGTTGACCTCAGCATATCACACAGCCAGACAGTCTCCTGTCCTGTTCTCTAGTAATTCACTGTTGACCTCAGCATATCACACAGCCAGACAGTCTCCTGTTCTCTAGTAATACACTGTTGACCTCAGCATATCACACAGCCAGACAGTCTCCTGTCCTGTTCTCTAGTAATACACTGTTGACCTCAGCACATCACACAGCCAGACAGTCTCCTGTCCTGTTCTCTAGTAATACACTGTTGACCTCAGCATATCACACAGCCAGACAGTCTCCTGTCCTGTTCTCTAGTAATACACTGTTGACCTCAGCCTATCACACAGCCAGACAGTCTCCTGTTCTCTAGTAATACACTGTTGACCTCAGCATATCACACAGCCAGACAGTCTCCTGTTCTGTTCTCTAGTAATACACTGTTGACCTCAGCATATCACGCAGCCAGACAGTCTCCTGTCCTGTTCTCTAGTAATTCACTGTTGACCTCAGCATATCACACAGTCAGACAGTCTCCTGTCCTGTTCTCTAGTAATACACTGTTGACCTCAGCATATCACACAGCCAGACAGTCTCCTGTCCTGTTCTCTAGTAATTCACTGTTGACCTCAGCATATCACACAGCCAGACAGTCTCCTGTTCTCTAGTAATACACTGTTGACCTCAGCATATCACACAGCCAGACAGTCTCCTGTTCTCTAGTAATACACTGTTGACCTCAGCATATCACACAGCCAGACAGTCTCCTGTTCTCTAGTAATACACTGTTGACCTCAGCATATCACACAGCCAGACAGTCTCCTGTCCTGTTCTCTAGTAATTCACTGTTGACCTCAGCATATCACACAGCCAGACAGTCTCCTGTCCTGTTCTCTAGTAATTCACTGTTGACCTCAGCATATCACACAGCCAGACAGTCTCCTGTTCTCTAGTAATACACTGTTGACCTCAGCATATCACACAGCCAGACAGTCTCCTGTCCTGTTCTCTAGTAATACACTGTTGACCTCAGCACATCACACAGCCAGACAGTCTCCTGTCCTGTTCTCTAGTAATACACTGTTGACCTCAGCATATCACACAGCCAGACAGTCTCCTGTCCTGTTCTCTAGTAATACACTGTTGAGCTCAGCCTATCACACAGCCAGACAGTCTCCTGTTCTCTAGTAATACACTGTTGACCTCAGCATATCACACAGCCAGACAGTCTCCTGTTCTGTTCTCTAGTAATACACTGTTGACCTCAGCATATCACGCAGCCAGACAGTCTCCTGTCCTGTTCTCTAGTAATTCACTGTTGACCTCAGCATATCACACAGTCAGACAGTCTCCTGTCCTGTTCTCTAGTAATACACTGTTGACCTCAGCATATCACACAGCCAGACAGTCTCCTGTCCTGTTCTCTAGTAATTCACTGTTGACCTCAGCATATCACACAGCCAGACAGTCTCCTGTTCTCTAGTAATACACTGTTGACCTCAGCATATCACACAGCCAGACAGTCTCCTGTTCTCTAGTAATACACTGTTGACCTCAGCATATCACACAGCCAGACAGTCTCCTGTTCTCTAGTAATACACTGTTGACCTCAGCATATCACACAGCCAGACAGTCTCCTGTCCTGTTCTCTAGTAATACACTGTTGACCTCAGCATATCACACAGTCAGACAGTCTCCTGTCCTGTTCTCTAGTAATTCACTGTTGACCTCAGCATATCACACAGCCAGACAGTCTCCTGTCCTGTTCTCTAGTAATACACTGTTGACCTCAGCATATCACACAGCCAGACAGTCTCCTGTTCTCTAGTAATACACTGTTGACCTCAGCATATCACACAGCCAGACAGTCTCCTGTCCTGTTCTCTAGTAATTCACTGTTGACCTCAGCATATCACACAGCCAGACAGTCTCCTGTCCTGTTCTCTAGTAATTCACTGTTGACCTCAGCATATCACACAGCCAGACAGTCTCCTGTTCTCTAGTAATACACTGTTGACCTCAGCATATCACACAGCCAGACAGTCTCCTGTCCTGTTCTCTAGTAATACACTGTTGACCTCAGCACATCACACAGCCAGACAGTCTCCTGTCCTGTTCTCTAGTAATACACTGTTGACCTCAGCATATCACACAGCCAGACAGTCTCCTGTCCTGTTCTCTAGTAATACACTGTTGACCTCAGCCTATCACACAGCCAGACAGTCTCCTGTTCTCTAGTAATACACTGTTGACCTCAGCATATCACACAGCCAGACAGTCTCCTGTTCTGTTCTCTAGTAATACACTGTTGACCTCAGCATATCACGCAGCCAGACAGTCTCCTGTCCTGTTCTCTAGTAATTCACTGTTGACCTCAGCATATCACACAGCCAGACAGTCTCCTGTC
Organism: Oncorhynchus clarkii lewisi; assembly: GCF_045791955.1. Lineage (NCBI taxonomy): Eukaryota > Metazoa > Chordata > Actinopteri > Salmoniformes > Salmonidae > Oncorhynchus > Oncorhynchus clarkii. The sequence continues at coordinate 4,012,982 of NC_092148.1, forward strand.
CTGTTCTCTAGTAATACACTGTTGACCTCAGCATATCACACAGTCAGACAGTCTCCTGTCCTGTTCTCTAGTAATTCACTGTTGACCTCAGCATATCACACAGCCAGACAGTCTCCTGTCCTGTTCTCTAGTAATACACTGTTGACCTCAGCATATCACACAGCCAGACAGTCTCCTGTTCTCTAGTAATACACTGTTGACCTCAGCATATCACACAGCCAGACAGTCTCCTGTTCTCTAGTAATACACTGTTGACCTCAGCATATCACACAGCCAGACAGTCTCCTGTCCTGTTCTCTAGTAATTCACTGTTGACCTCAGCATATCACACAGCCAGACAGTCTCCTGTCCTGTTCTCTAGTAATTCACTGTTGACCTCAGCATATCACACAGCCAGACAGTCTCCTGTTCTCTAGTAATACACTGTTGACCTCAGCATATCACACAGCCAGACAGTCTCCTGTCCTGTTCTCTAGTAATACACTGTTGACCTCAGCACATCACACAGCCAGACAGTCTCCTGTCCTGTTCTCTAGTAATACACTGTTGACCTCAGCATATCACACAGCCAGACAGTCTCCTGTCCTGTTCTCTAGTAATACACTGTTGACCTCAGCCTATCACACAGCCAGACAGTCTCCTGTTCTCTAGTAATACACTGTTGACCTCAGCATATCACACAGCCAGACAGTCTCCTGTCCTGTTCTCTAGTAATTCACTGTTGACCTCAGCATATCACACAGCCAGACAGTCTCCTGTCCTGTTCTCTAGTAATTCACTGTTGACCTCAGCATATCACACAGCCAGACAGTCTCCTGTTCTCTAGTAATACACTGTTGACCTCAGCATATCACACAGCCAGACAGTCTCCTGTCCTGTTCTCTAGTAATACACTGTTGACCTCAGCACATCACACAGCCAGACAGTCTCCTGTCCTGTTCTCTAGTAATACACTGTTGACCTCAGCATATCACACAGCCAGACAGTCTCCTGTCCTGTTCTCTAGTAATACACTGTTGACCTCAGCCTATCACACAGCCAGACAGTCTCCTGTTCTCTAGTAATACACTGTTGACCTCAGCATATCACACAGCCAGACAGTCTCCTGTTCTGTTCTCTAGTAATACACTGTTGACCTCAGCATATCACGCAGCCAGACAGTCTCCTGTCCTGTTCTCTAGTAATTCACTGTTGACCTCAGCATATCACACAGTCAGACAGTCTCCTGTCCTGTTCTCTAGTAATACACTGTTGACCTCAGCATATCACACAGCCAGACAGTCTCCTGTCCTGTTCTCTAGTAATTCACTGTTGACCTCAGCATATCACACAGCCAGACAGTCTCCTGTTCTCTAGTAATACACTGTTGACCTCAGCATATCACACAGCCAGACAGTCTCCTGTTCTCTAGTAATACACTGTTGACCTCAGCATATCACACAGCCAGACAGTCTCCTGTTCTCTAGTAATACACTGTTGACCTCAGCATATCACACAGCCAGACAGTCTCCTGTCCTGTTCTCTAGTAATTCACTGTTGACCTCAGCATATCACACAGCCAGACAGTCTCCTGTCCTGTTCTCTAGTAATTCACTGTTGACCTCAGCATATCACACAGCCAGACAGTCTCCTGTCCTGTTCTCTAGTAATACACTGTTGACCTCAGCATATCACACAGTCAGACAGTCTCCTGTCCTGTTCTCTAGTAATTCACTGTTGACCTCAGCATATCACACAGCCAGACAGTCTCCTGTCCTGTTCTCTAGTAATACACTGTTGACCTCAGCATATCACACAGCCAGACAGTCTCCTGTCCTGTTCTCTAGTAATACACTGTTGACCTCAGCATATCACACAGCCAGACAGTCTCCTGTCCTGTTCTCTAGTAATACACTGTTGACCTCAGCATATCACACAGCCAGACAGTCTCCTGTCCTGTTCTCTAGTAATTCACTGTTGACCTCAGCATATCACACAGCCAGACAGTCTCCTGTCCTGTTCTCTAGTAATACACTGTTGACCTCAGCATATCACACAGCCAGACAGTCTCCTGTTCTCTAGTAATACACTGTTGACCTCAGCATATCACACAGCCAGACAGTCTCCTGTCCTGTTCTCTAGTAATTCACTGTTGACCTCAGCATATCACACAGCCAGACAGTCTCCTGTCCTGTTCTCTAGTAATTCACTGTTGACCTCAGCATATCACACAGCCAGACAGTCTCCTGTCCTGTTCTCTAGTAATACACTGTTGACCTCAGCATATCACACAGCCAGACAGTCTCCTGTCCTGTTCTCTAGTAATTCACTGTTGACCTCAGCATATCACACAGCCAGACAGTCTCCTGTCCTGTTCTCTAGTAATTCACTGTTGACCTCAGCATATCACACAGCCAGACAGTCTCCTGTTCTCTAGTAATACACTGTTGACCTCAGCATATCACACAGCCAGACAGTCTCCTGTCCTGTTCTCTAGTAATACACTGTTGACCTCAGCACATCACACAGCCAGACAGTCTCCTGTCCTGTTCTCTAGTAATACACTGTTGACCTCAGCATATCACACAGCCAGACAGTCTCCTGTCCTGTTCTCTAGTAATTCACTGTTGACCTCAGCATATCACACAGCCAGACAGTCTCCTGTCCTGTTCTCTAGTAATTCACTGTTGACCTCAGCATATCACACAGCCAGACAGTCTCCTGTTCTCTAGTAATACACTGTTGACCTCAGCATATCACACAGCCAGACAGTCTCCTGTCCTGTTCTCTAGTAATACACTGTTGACCTCAGCACATCACACAGCCAGACAGTCTCCTGTCCTGTTCTCTAGTAATACACTGTTGACCTCAGCATATCACACAGCCAGACAGTCTCCTGTCCTGTTCTCTAGTAATACACTGTTGACCTCAGCCTATCACACAGCCAGACAGTCTCCTGTTCTCTAGTAATACACTGTTGACCTCAGCATATCACACAGCCAGACAGTCTCCTGTTCTGTTCTCTAGTAATACACTGTTGACCTCAGCATATCACGCAGCCAGACAGTCTCCTGTCCTGTTCTCTAGTAATTCACTGTTGACCTCAGCATATCACACAGTCAGACAGTCTCCTGTCCTGTTCTCTAGTAATACACTGTTGACCTCAGCATATCACACAGCCAGACAGTCTCCTGTCCTGTTCTCTAGTAATTCACTGTTGACCTCAGCATATCACACAGCCAGACAGTCTCCTGTTCTCTAGTAATACACTGTTGACCTCAGCATATCACACAGCCAGACAGTCTCCTGTTCTCTAGTAATACACTGTTGACCTCAGCATATCACACAGCCAGACAGTCTCCTGTTCTCTAGTAATACACTGTTGACCTCAGCATATCACACAGCCAGACAGTCTCCTGTCCTGTTCTCTAGTAATTCACTGTTGACCTCAGCATATCACACAGCCAGACAGTCTCCTGTCCTGTTCTCTAGTAATTCACTGTTGACCTCAGCATATCACACAGCCAGACAGTCTCCTGTTCTCTAGTAATACACTGTTGACCTCAGCATATCACACAGCCAGACAGTCTCCTGTCCTGTTCTCTAGTAATACACTGTTGACCTCAGCACATCACACAGCCAGACAGTCTCCTGTCCTGTTCTCTAGTAATACACTGTTGACCTCAGCATATCACACAGCCAGACAGTCTCCTGTCCTGTTCTCTAGTAATACACTGTTGACCTCAGCCTATCACACAGCCAGACAGTCTCCTGTTCTCTAGTAATACACTGTTGACCTCAGCATATCACACAGCCAGACAGTCTCCTGTTCTGTTCTCTAGTAATACACTGTTGACCTCAGCATATCACGCAGCCAGACAGTCTCCTGTCCTGTTCTCTAGTAATTCACTGTTGACCTCAGCATATCACACAGTCAGACAGTCTCCTGTCCTGTTCTCTAGTAATACACTGTTGACCTCAGCATATCACACAGCCAGACAGTCTCCTGTCCTGTTCTCTAGTAATTCACTGTTGACCTCAGCATATCACACAGCCAGACAGTCTCCTGTTCTCTAGTAATACACTGTTGACCTCAGCATATCACACAGCCAGACAGTCTCCTGTTCTCTAGTAATACACTGTTGACCTCAGCATATCACACAGCCAGACAGTCTCCTGTTCTCTAGTAATACACTGTTGACCTCAGCATATCACACAGCCAGACAGTCTCCTGTCCTGTTCTCTAGTAATTCACTGTTGACCTCAGCATATCACACAGCCAGACAGTCTCCTGTCCTGTTCTCTAGTAATTCACTGTTGACCTCAGCATATCACACAGCCAGACAGTCTCCTGTCCTGTTCTCTAGTAATACACTGTTGACCTCAGCATATCACACAGTCAGACAGTCTCCTGTCCTGTTCTCTAGTAATTCACTGTTGACCTCAGCATATCACACAGCCAGACAGTCTCCTGTCCTGTTCTCTAGTAATACACTGTTGACCTCAGCATATCACACAGCCAGACAGTCTCCTGTTCTCTAGTAATACACTGTTGACCTCAGCATATCACACAGCCAGACAGTCTCCTGTCCTGTTCTCTAGTAATTCACTGTTGACCTCAGCATATCACACAGCCAGACAGTCTCCTGTCCTGTTCTCTAGTAATTCACTGTTGACCTCAGCATATCACACAGCCAGACAGTCTCCTGTTCTCTAGTAATACACTGTTGACCTCAGCATATCACACAGCCAGACAGTCTCCTGTCCTGTTCTCTAGTAATACACTGTTGACCTCAGCACATCACACAGCCAGACAGTCTCCTGTCCTGTTCTCTAGTAATACACTGTTGACCTCAGCATATCACACAGCCAGACAGTCTCCTGTCCTGTTCTCTAGTAATACACTGTTGACCTCAGCCTATCACACAGCCAGACAGTCTCCTGTTCTCTAGTAATACACTGTTGACCTCAGCATATCACACAGCCAGACAGTCTCCTGTTCTGTTCTCTAGTAATACACTGTTGACCTCAGCATATCACGCAGCCTGACAGTCTCCTGTCCTGTTCTCTAGTAATTCACTGTTGACCTCAGCATATCACACAGCCAGACAGTCTCCTGTCCTGTTCTCTAGTAATACACTGTTGACCTCAGCATATCACACAGTCAGACAGTCTCCTGTCCTGTTCTCTAGTAATTCACTGTTGACCTCAGCATATCACACAGCCAGACAGTCTCCTGTCCTGTTCTCTAGTAATACACTGTTGACCTCAGCATATCACACAGCCAGACAGTCTCCTGTTCTCTAGTAATACACTGTTGACCTCAGCATATCACACAGCCAGACAGTCTCCTGTCCTGTTCTCTAGTAATTCACTGTTGACCTCAGCATATCACACAGCCAGACAGTCTCCTGTCCTGTTCTCTAGTAATACACTGTTGACCTCAGCATATCACACAGTCAGACAGTCTCCTGTCCTGTTCTCTAGTAATTCACTGTTGACCTCAGCATATCACACAGCCAGACAGTCTCCTGTCCTGTTCTCTAGTAATACACTGTTGACCTCAGCATATCACACAGCCAGACAGTCTCCTGTTCTCTAGTAATACACTGTTGACCTCAGCATATCACACAGCCAGACAGTCTCCTGTCCTGTTCTCTAGTAATTCACTGTTGACCTCAGCATATCACACAGCCAGACAGTCTCCTGTCCTGTTCTCTAGTAATTCACTGTTGACCTCAGCATATCACACAGCCAGACAGTCTCCTGTTCTCTAGTAATACACTGTTGACCTCAGCATATCACACAGCCAGACAGTCTCCTGTCCTGTTCTCTAGTAATACACTGTTGACCTCAGCACATCACACAGCCAGACAGTCTCCTGTCCTGTTCTCTAGTAATACACTGTTGACCTCAGCATATCACACAGCCAGACAGTCTCCTGTCCTGTTCTCTAGTAATACACTGTTGACCTCAGCCTATCACACAGCCAGACAGTCTCCTGTTCTCTAGTAATACACTGTTGACCTCAGCATATCACACAGCCAGACAGTCTCCTGTTCTGTTCTCTAGTAATACACTGTTGACCTCAGCATATCACGCAGCCAGACAGTCTCCTGTCCTGTTCTCTAGTAATTCACTGTTGACCTCAGCATATCACACAGTCAGACAGTCTCCTGTCCTGTTCTCTAGTAATACACTGTTGACCTCAGCATATCACACAGCCAGACAGTCTCCTGTCCTGTTCTCTAGTAATTCACTGTTGACCTCAGCATATCACACAGCCAGACAGTCTCCTGTTCTCTAGTAATACACTGTTGACCTCAGCATATCACACAGCCAGACAGTCTCCTGTTCTCTAGTAATACACTGTTGACCTCAGCATATCACACAGCCAGACAGTCTCCTGTTCTCTAGTAATACACTGTTGACCTCAGCATATCACACAGCCAGACAGTCTCCTGTCCTGTTCTCTAGTAATTCACTGTTGACCTCAGCATATCACACAGCCAGACAGTCTCCTGTCCTGTTCTCTAGTAATTCACTGTTGACCTCAGCATATCACACAGCCAGACAGTCTCCTGTCCTGTTCTCTAGTAATACACTGTTGACCTCAGCATATCACACAGCCAGACAGTCTCCTGTCCTGTTCTCTAGTAATTCACTGTTGACCTCAGCATATCACACAGCCAGACAGTCTCCTGTCCTGTTCTCTAGTAATTCACTGTTGACCTCAGCATATCACACAGCCAGACAGTCTCCTGTCCTGTTCTCTAGTAATACACTGTTGACCTCAGCATATCACACAGCCAGACAGTCTCCTGTTCTCTAGTAATTCACTGTTGACCTCAGCATATCACACAGCCAGACAGTCTCCTGTCCTGTTCTCTAGTAATTCACTTGACTGTCTGTCTGTGAAACAGAATTCCACCGTGAAAGTTTGATCACAACGTTGCTCTACCGCCTCATCAACACGACGTCATTTATAATACAACAGAACAAAACCTCCTCCCGACCCCTATTTATTTATTCACCAGTCACACGCTGTTATATCTAAATCAACTCTGCGCTCCAACAAGGTGGATACATACAATATGACTGATGATCCCTGGGACAGTTCCATTAGAACACAAAATAAGATTCTAGAAGGTTCTATTAGAAGGTCGGGTCTTTATATTGATTTTCACAGTTCCAGTTTTTTCTTGGAAATCTTTTGGAGCCCTGGATGTGTTTAAGCCGTTCGTCTCAGTTTAATGGGTATATGACAGCCTCCACCCCCGAACCCCTCTACCGCTCTTTCTCTCTCTCTCTCTTTCTCTCTTTCTCTCTCTCTCTCTCTCTCTCTCTCTCCCCTCTCTCTCTCTCTCTCTCTCTCTCTCTCTCACACACACGTACACAGGCAGAGACAAACAGACATATGCAATACATTCTCCCCTCTCCACCCATGTGCAAAGGGTTGCATCAATGGATTAACGCAAATTTATTAACAAGCTCAAGAATAGACTCCTTAAACCTCTTTATATACTGCATGGTTCGAGCCCTGAATGCTGATTGGCTGACAGCCACTGGTATGACAAAACGTGTATTTTTACTGCTCTAATTACGTTGGTAACCAGTTTATAATAGCAATAAGGAACCTCGGGGGTTTGTGATATATGGCCAATATACCACTTCTAAAGGGCTGTGTCCAGGCACTCCGCGTTGCGTCGTGCTGACAGTAATAACAGCCCTCAGCCATGGTATATTGGCAATATACCACACCTCCTCGTGCCTTGTTGCTATTAGAAACGGGTTACCAACGTAATTAGAGCAGTAAAAATAAATGTTTTGTCATACCAGTGGCTGTCAGCCAATCAGCATTCAGGGCTCGAACCACCCAGTTTTTTAACGAGGTTTTAAGGAGTCTATTGTTGAGTCTAACCTATACCACACCTTCTCGTGCCTTATTGCTTCAGTATACAATGTACTTTAATTTGAAAATGTCCCAATGTTCGATCTTTTCATGGTTGGCGTTAACAGAAAGACATGGGGGACCCTCTCTTACCCAATCCTACCCTCACACAGCTCCACAGAAAGACATGGGGACCCTCTCTTACCCCAATCAATCCTACCCTCACACAGCTCAACAGAAAGACATGGGGGATCCTCTCTTACCCCATCCTACCCTCACACAGCTCAACAGAAAGACATGGGGGATCCTCTCTTACCCCAACCAATCCTACCCTCACACAGCTCAACAGAAAGACATGGGGGACCCTCTCTTACCCCAACCAATCCTACCCTCACACAGCTCAACAGAAAGACATGGAGGACACTCTCTTACCCCATCCTACCCTCACACAGCTCAACAGAAAGACATGGGGATCCTCTCTTACCCCAACCAATCCTACCCTCACACAGCTCAACAGAAAGACATGGGGGACCCTCTCTTACCCCAACCAATCCTACCCTCACACAGCTCAACAGAAAGACATGGAGGACACTCCTAACCCCTTCTACCCTCACACAGCCCATAAAAAAAGACATGTGAGACTCTCTTACCCCCATCCTACCCTCACACAGCTCCTAAACATGACATGGGGGACTCTCTTACTCCATCCTACCCTCACACAGCTCCTAAACATGACATGGGGGTGTCCTCTTACCCCCATCCTACCCTCACACAGCTCCTAAACATGACATGGGTGGTGTCCTCTTTCCCCCATCCTACCCTCACACAGCTCCTAAACATGACATGGGGGTGTCCTCTTACCCCCACCCTACCCTCACACAGCTCCTAAACATTACATGGGTGGTGTCCTCTTACCCCCATCCTACCCTCACACAGCTCCTAAACATGACATGGTGGGTGTCCTCTTTCCCCATCCTACCCTCACACAGCTCCTAAACATGATATGGGTGGTGTCCACTTACCCCCCTTCTACCCTCACACAGCCCATAAAAAAAGACATGTGAGACTCTCTTACCCCCATCCTACCCTCACACAGCTCCTAAACATGACATGGGGGACTCTCTTACCCCATCCTACCCTCACACAGCTCCTAAACATGACATGGGGGTGTCCTCTTACCCCCATCCTACCCTCACACAGCTCCTAAACATGACATGGGTGGTGTCCTCTTTCCCCCATCCTACTCTCACACAGCTCCTAAACATGACATGGGGGTGTCCTCTTACCCCCACCCTACCCTCACACAGCTCCTAAACATTACATGGGTGGTGTCCTCTTACCCCCCTCCTACCCTCACACAGCTCCTAAACATGACATGGTGGGTGTCCTCTTTCCCCATCCTACCCTCACACAGCTCCTAAACATGATATGGGTGGTGTCCTCTTACCCCCATCCTACCCTCACACAGCTCCTAAACATGACATGGTGGGTGTCCTCTTTCCCCCACCCTACCCTCACACAGCTCCTAAACATGACATGGTGGGTGTCCTCTTTCCCCCACCCTACCCTCACACAGCTCCTAAACATGATATGGGTGGTGTCCTCTTACCCCCATCCTACCCTCACACAGCTCCTAAACATGACATGGTGGGTGTCCTCTTTCCCCATCCTACCCTCACACAGCTCCTAAACATGATATGGGTGGTGTCCTCTTACCCCCATCCTACCCTCACACAGCTCCTAAACATGCCATGGTGGGTGTCCTCTTTCCCCCACCCTACCCTCACACAGCTCCTAAACATGACATGGTGGGTGTCCTCTTTCCCCCACCCTACCCTCACACAGCTCCTAAACATGACATGGTGGGTGTCCTCTTTCCCCCACCCTACCCTCACACAGCTCCTAAACATGATATGGGTGGTGTCCTCTTACCCCCATCCTACCCTCACACAGCTCCTAAACATGACATGGTGGGTGTCCTCTTTCCCCCACCCTACCCTCACACAGCTCCTAAACATGACATGGTGGGTGTCCTCTTTCCCCATCCTACCCTCACACAGCTCCTAAACATGACATGGGTGGTGTCCTCTTTCCCCATCCTACACCTCACACAGCTCCTAAACATGACATGGGTGGTGTCCTCTTTCCCCATCCTACCCTTAGTAACTAGGTCACCAATATATGCAGATGCTCTGTTGGATGAGGAGATATGAGAAGCCTAAATTAGATACAAGTTAGAATAGATACAACTTCTCTCTCCATGCCCGCATCCCACACGAAACCCTATTCTCTATAATAGTCCACTACTTTAGACCAGGACCAATAGGACTCTGCACTTATATAGGGAATAGGGGGCCATTTGGGATGCACAACATGTTCTGCTTGAAATGTGATTAAAACCCACTTGGCTGCATTTAGATTTTCCCCCGTGCTGACTCGTAGAAAACGATGGAGCTAGTAATACAACCAGGATAATGTTTATGGTTATTATAGTGTAGTAGTATAACCAGGATAATGTTTATGGTTATTATAGTGTAGTAGTATAACCAGGATAATGTTTATGGTTATTATAGTGTAGTAGTATAACCAGGATAATGTTTATGGTTATTATAGTGTAGTAGTATAACCAGGATAATGTTTATGGCTATTATAGTGTAGTAGTATAACCAGGATAATGTTTATGGTTATTATAGTGTAGTAGTATAACCAGGATAATGTTTATGGTTATTATAGTGTAGTAGTATAACCAGGATAATGTTTATGGTTATTATAGTGTAGTAGTATAACCAGGATAATGTCTATGGTTATTATAGTGTAGTAGTATAACCAGGATAATGTTTATGTTTATTATAGTGTAGTAGTATAACCAGGATAATGTCTATGGTTATTATAGTGTAGTAGTATAATGTCTATGGTTATTATAGTGTAGTAGGATAATGTTTATGGTTATTATAGTGTAGTAGGATAACCAGGATAATGTTTATGGTTATTATAGTGTAGTAGTTTAATGTTTATGGTTATTATAGTGTAGTAGTATAACCAGGATAATGTTTATGGTTATTATAGTGTAGTAGTATAATGTCTATGGTTATTATAGTGTAGTAATATAACCAGGATAATGTTTATGATTATTATAGTGTAGTAGGATCATGTTTATGGTTATTATAGTGTAGTAGTATAATGTCTATGGTTATTATAGTGTAGTAATATAACCAGGATAATGTTTATGATTATTATAGTGTAGTAGTTTAATGTTTATGGTTATTATAGTGTAGTAGTATAATGTTTATGGTTATTATAGTGCAGTAGGATAATGTCTGTGGTTATTATAGTGTAGTAGGATAACCAGGATAATGTTTATGGTTATTATAGTGTAGTAGTATAACCAGGATAATGTTTATGGTTATTATAGTGTAGTAGTATAACCAGGATAATGTCTATGGTTATTATAGTGTAGTAGTATAACCAGGATAATGTCTATGGCTATTATAGTGTAGTAGTATAACCAGGATAATGTTTATGGTTATTATAGTGCATTAGTATAATGTCTATGGTTATTATAGTGTAGTAGTATAACCAGGATAATGTTTATGGTTATTATAGTGTAGTAGTATAACCAGGATAATGTTTATGGTTATTATAGTGCATTAGTATAATGTCTATGGTTATTATAGTGTAGTAGTATAATGTCTATGGTTATTATAGTGTAGTAGTATAATGTCTATGGTTATTATTAAGTGTGTTGACTACAGATGAAAAGGACACACCTTTAAAGCTTGGCTGTGATGTAGTAATTATGATGTACCTATTCAAACCACAGGAATAGAGATTGGCTAGAGGGGATTGGATGAATACAGGACCTCAGAAACAAGTACAGAAGAAGGAAATAGTGTGTTTTCTTTTTAGCGCCGTGTCAAATCCTTTCTGTTATTTAGTTGTGGTGATATAGACACTTTTCAGAGGTTTTCTCTTGGAAAAACAGGGTTGGTGTAACAGCTTTCTTGCGCTGAAAGAGAGGCGGATCAAAATGCAGCGTGGTTAGTTTTCTACATCTTTAATAAAGATGAAAATACAACAATCTACAAAACAAGAAACGTGAAAAAACCGAAACAGTCCTATCTGGTGTCACGAACACAAAGACAGGAACAATCACCCACCAAAACCCAAACACCAAACAGGCTACCTAAATATGGTTCCCAATCAGAGACAACGACTAACACCTGCCTCTGATTGAGAACCATATCAGGCCAAAACATAGAAATAGACAAACTAGACATGTAACATAGAATGCCCACTCAGATCACACCCTGACCAAACAAAACATAGAAACATACAAAGCAAACTATGGTCAGGGTGTGACAGTTGGTAACGTGACCTCCGTTTAATTGTTCTGTTCAGTGCAACCAGGGGTCTCTGGAGCAGAGGACGGCATTAAACAGCCTGGTAATAAAGGCAATGGATTTCTCTACATCTTCCTCATCTTCCTCGTCTTCCTCATTCTTCACTACGTGGATCTATGTTGACCGTTTGACAGTGAAGTGGAAACAGAGTATATTTAGATAGGAATGATTTCTTTCATTCTTTGCTTCATTGTATCTCAGATATGAAGAAAAACCATTTGAAACATTTTGTAATTTATCGGTATGATGAAATCATTACTTTTGTGAGTTAAGTACTGTTTGTCCCTACAGTATTTTCCATCCGATACACTCATTAATTCATACTTTCACCAAACGTCTTGGGGATAAACACTTTTTTTGGAAACGCTCCTTCCTTCCTGTCCCCTCCACCTCCTCAGAAACCTTCCTTCCTGTCCCCTCCATCTCCTCAGAAATCCTCCTTCCTGTACCCTCCACCTCCTCAAGAACCCTCCTTCCTGTTCCCTCCACCTCCTCAGAAACCCTCCTTCCTGTCCCCTCCACCTCCTCAGAAACCCTCCTTCCTGTCCCCTCCACCTCCTCAGAAACCCTCCTTCCTGTCCCCTCCACCTCCTCAGAAACCCTCCTTCCTGTCCCCTCCACCTCCTCAGAAACCCTCCTTCCTGTCCTCTCCATCTCCTCAGGAACCCTCCTTCCTGTACCCTCCACTTCCTCAGAAACCCTCCTTCCTGTCCCCTCCACCTCCTCAGAAACCCTCCTTCCTGTCCCCTCCACCCCCTCAGAAACCCTCCTTCCTGTCCTCTCCATCTCCTCAGTAACTCTCCTTCCTGTACCCTCCATCTCCTCAGAAACACTCCTTCCTGTCCCATGCATCTCCTCAGGAACCCTCCTTCCTGTCCCCTCCATCTCCTCAGAAACACTCCTTCCTGTCCCCTCCACCTCCTCAGAAACACTCCTTCCTGTCCTCTCCATCTCCTCAGGAAATAATGCAGAACAACAACAAGAGAATAGACGAACAGTGGGAACCCATTGGTTTAAGGATTCGTCACGTGAGACGTTTTCAATGAATAACAAATGCAACGTTGACTTGTGTCTGTGGCCTAGAAGGCAGGACATGAATAATGCATTGTTATTTCTGGCTAGGCATTGAGACAAGGCAGGGTGGTATATTCTCTCTCTCACACACACAGACACACAGACTCACAGACTCACAGACTCACAGACTCACAGACTCACAGACTCACAGACTCACAGACTCACAGACTCACAGACTCACAGACTCACAGACTCACAGACTCACAGACACACAGACACACAGACACACAGACACACAGACACACACACACACACACACACACACACACACACACACACACACACACACACACACACACACACACACACACACACACACACACACACACACACACACACAGCCTTTATTGAGACAGCCAGGGCTGAATGGTGGTAGTACTGTGGTACTGCTGGTAGAGGGGAAGTAGGAAGAGGAGGTGCATGGCCCTTCAAGCATGATGTTGTTGACAGCCCCCCCCCCCCCCCCTGCTTGGTCTCTGTTTCCCTCCACTCCCCTTTACTGTGTTGTAATCACTAACTCAACATAACAATCCCACATCCCGCTAGAGTGGAGAAAACACACCAGTCATCGTTGTTCCTGTCACTCTGTTCCCGTTCACATTGTCTTTGTAAATCATTTATCAAGGGAGAAAGAGATGGAATATGCAAAAATAAATAAAATGTCAAGGTCCAGAAGGTGTTTCCTGTTTTCATCTGTCGGAAACTGGAAAAATTAAAATACACTAAGTATTGTTAAGGGAGGAGGAAATAATATGTTGTTGATGTTGTTAAAGATGCTTCAGAGTGTCCATCATTAAAGATGCAGGCTTCAGAGTGTCCATCGTCAAAGATGCAGGCTTCAGAGTGTCCATCATTAAAGATGCAGGCTTCAGAGTGTCCATCATTACAGATGCAGGCTTCAGAGTGTCCATCATCAGCTGACATCACTAGGTCTCCCATGTCGGATAAGAGGGACAACGTCTGATGTTGTTAAAAGATGCTTCAGAGTGTCCATCATCAGCCGTCATCACTAGGTCTACCATGTCTGATAAGAGGGACAACATCTGATGTGGTTAAAGATGCAGGCTTCAGAGTGTCCATCATCAGCTGACATCACTAGGTCTCCCATGTCTGATAAGAGGGACAACATCTGACGGGGTTAAAGATGCAGGCTTCAGAGTGTCCATCATTAAAGATGCAGGCTTCAGAGTGTCCATCATTAAAGATGCAGGCTTCAGAGTGTCCATCATTAAAGATGTAGGCTTCAGAGTGTCCATCATTACAGATGCAGGCTTCAGAGTGTCCATCATTACAGATGCAGGCTTCAGAGTGTCCATCATCAGCCGTCATCACTAGGTCTCCCATGTCGGATAAGAGGGACAACGTCTGACATTGTTAAAGCTTAGAGAAATCCCAAACATGTTTTTTTTAGCTTGATTATAAAGTGCGTTTGCTACTCTGTGGCCCTCAAGTAGTAGTGTCTTGTCTGCTACAGGAAGAGCTCCAGGCTTTTTGGAGAAATGATTCATTAGGTTGGAGTTTTCCCCATTTGTTTAGCTCAATAATTTCAGTTAGCAGTATGAAAACAGTTTACTGTGGCTAATATGCTCAGATGAAGGTTGCTATGTGGCCATATGGTTGCTATGTGACCATATGGTTGCTATGTGACCATATGGTTGCTATGTGACCATACGGTTGCTATGTGACCATACGTTTGCTATGTGACCATATGACTTTCAACAGGAAACATTGGATGACAACCCTGTCATCAAAGAATATTGTAAATACATTTTCACTGATATAAAATACACCTGTCACACGGACACTGGTGTGACTGAAGGAAGGAGCGTGAGGCCGTTTATCCAGGATTGAATTGATCTGTAGTCGTGATATGCTAATGAAACATTCATAAATTCCTGAGGGCACCCTGTGGTGTGTGTGTGTGTGTGTGTGTGTGTGTGTGTGTGTGTGTGTGTGTGTGTGTGTGTGTGTGTGTGTGCGCGCGTCCTCCGCTAAACTGTCTGTGTGGAAGATTAGGTCTCAGCCAGGCATTAAGTCCATCACTGGGTGTGTTTTCTCGTTAACCCAAGCCAGATCCCCCAGAAAAGTGGTTTAAAATCAGAACGCTGAAGGTGAATAATTGATGAACAAGTTTTTTTTTTTTTATAAAATTAAATATTAATATATTGTTGGATGTTGGATGTTGGAGTAACATTAAAAAAAAGAGAGTTTGAACTTGGCAGTGCCAGGCTTGCCCCCCCCCCCCTACCCCTGCCCCCACCTGCTCGGAGCTCTGCTGTGTGGAATACAGATGAGAGATAGGAGTGTTTGGGAATGCATTTGGTCCTGCTGGTTTCAGAGTTACAGATACAGGCTGGGAATCCTGCCTGTCCGTTCCCTGTTCTGCCTCCAGCGAACAGTCAGAGACAGACAGACGGTTGATCTACTCAGACAGTCAGTCTATAGATGAGTCAGTCTGCATCACAGATACTGATACAATACTCGTACTATACTGGGTGCATCACAGACACTGATACAATACTCTTACTATACTGGGTGCATCACAGACACTGATACAATACTCGTACTATACTGGGTGTATCACAGACACTGATACAATACTCTTACTATACTGGGTGCATCACAGACACTGATACAATACTCGTACTATACTGGGTGCATCACAGACACTGATACAATACTCTTACTATACTGGGTGCATCACAGACACTGATACAATACTCGTACTATACTGGGTGCATCACAGACACTGATACAATACTCGTACTATACTGGGTGCATCACAGACACTGATACAATACTCTTACTATACTGGGTGCATCACAGACACTGATACAATACTCTTACTATACTGGGTGCATCATAGACACTGATACAATACTCGTACTATACTGCGTGCATCATAGTCTGACTCATCCCATGATGCTTCTGCAGTGAAAGGTGTTTTCACTCTCTAACTCTGCTTACGGACTCCACACTGTCTTTCAGAGAATAAATGGTACTTACTGCACACTACTGTATCAATTAGGAAATTGAATTTGATCTATTTAATGAGGATGTTGAATGTTATTGGAAACGGGAGTGAACATGTCTGAACATGTCTGAACATGTCTGGTGAGTAAGTTGCTGTGGGGGTCCAAGGCAATGCTCAGTTCACCTGTTTTCTAGTGTAGGTGGATATTTTCCCGCCCCCTAAAAATGTTCTGTATCCTAATGAGCACGGATATCGTCTGTGTCTCCAAGTCTTTCCAACTAATAACACCTGTGAAATATACCATATGGCTACGCTGTAGTGTCAGGATAAACACACTCCACCTGCCACTTCAACAGCGAGGTGCTGTAAAGCATTAGCCGTCTCCGCTTCATAGCATTGCATTCACATCCGTTAGTTAACCTGCGGAATCATACTGTCACCTTCTGACCTTTAGTTCCTTTGTGATGTCGTTGTTTTAGTGTTCCTTTGTGATGTCGTTGTTTTAGTGTTCCTTTGTGATGTCGTTGTTTTAGTATGGTCAGAGGGCGTGAGTTGGGGTGGGCAGTCTATGTTCCTTTGTGATATCGTTGTTTTAGTGTGGTCAGAGGGCGTGAGTTGGGGTGGGCAGTCTATGTTCCTTTGTGATGTCGTTGTTTTAGTGTGGTCAGAGGGCGTGAGTTGGGGTGGGCAGTCTATGTTCCTTTGTGATGTCGTTGTTTTAGTATGGTCAGAGGGCGTGAGTTGGGGTGGGCAGTCTATGTTCCTTTGTGATGTCGTTGTTTTAGTGTGGTCAGAGGGCGTGAGTTGGGGTGGGCAGTCTATGTTCCTTTGTGATGTCGTTGTTTTAGTGTGGTCAGAGGGCGTGAGTTGGGGTGGGCAGTCTATGTTCCTTTGTGATGTCGTTGTTTTAGTATGGTCAGAGGGCGTGAGTTGGGGTGGGCAGTCTATGTTCCTTTGTGATGTCGTTGTTTTAGTGTGGTCAGAGGGCGTGAGTTGGGGTGGGCAGTCTATGTTCCTTTGTGATGTCGTTGTTTTAGTGTGGTCAGAGGGCGTGAGTTGGGGTGGGCAGTCTATGTTCCTTTGTGATGTCGTTGTTTTAGTATGGTCAGAGGGCGTGAGTTGGGGTGGGCAGTCTATGTTCCTTTGTGATGTCGTTGTTTTAGTGTTCCTTTGTGATGTCGTTGTTTTAGTGTTCCTTTGTGATGTCGTTGTTTTAGTGTTCCTTTGTGATGTCGTTGTTTTAGTGTTCCTTTGTGATGTTGTTGTTTTAGTGTTCCTTTGTGATGTCGTTGTTTTAGTGTTCCTTTGTGATGTCGTTGTTTTAGTGTTCCTTTGTGATGTCGTTATTTTAGTGTTCCTTTGTGATGTCGTTATTTTAGTGTTCCTTTGTGATGTCGTTGTTTTAGTGTTCCTTTGTGATGTCGTTGTTTTAGTGTGGTCAGAGGGCGTGAGTTGGGGTGGGCAGTCTATGTTCCTTTGTGATGTCGTTGTTTTAGTGTGGTCAGAGGGCGTGAGTTGGGGTGGGCAGTCTATGTTCCTTTGTGATGTCGTTGTTTTAGTATGGTCAGAGGGCGTGAGTTGGGGTGGGCAGTCTATGTTCCTTTGTGATGTCGTTGTTTTAGTATGGTCAGAGGGCGTGAGTTGGGGTGGGCAGTCTATGTTCCTTTGTGATGTCGTTGTTTTAGTATGGTCAGAGGGCGTGAGTTGGGGTGGGCAGTCTATGTTCCTTTTTTCTATGACTTGGTATTTTCTGTGTTCGGCCTGGTATGGTTCGCAATCAGAGGCAGTTGTCAATCGTTGTCTCTGATTGAGAACCGTATTTAGGCAGCCTGTTTTCACCATTGAGTTGTGGGTGAGTATTTTCTGTCTGTGTGTTCCACACGGAACTGTTTCGTCTTTTTTTGTTTTGTTATTTCACGTTGGTTTTTTTGTATTTTTCAGTGTTCTATTAAAAGAAACATGAACACGTACCACGCTGCGTATTGGTCCTCCGGTCCTTCCTACCTACTCTTCGTCAGAGTAGGAAGAAGACCGTTACAAATACTCGTCCACTGGCCGCTAGGTCTATAGAAAAGTGTCTGTTTGCTCTGCTTGTTGATATGAAATTACAAGCAATAAAATGTATTGCAGCATCTCTCCAAATGAAGATAAACTGTTTACAGCACAATCTGTACTATTGATCTTTTAAAAACGTATATGCTGTCACTGTACTGTGACGAATCAGCCATTCCAGCCCTGGTTGAGAGGTGTGCAGCCGTACATATCAGGAGTAATATCTATTCACTACTTCCTGATTGTAAAGAGGCCATGCTATAGATGTTCCCATATCTATTCACTACTTCCTGATTGTAAAGAGGCCATGCTATAGATGTTCCCACATCTCTTCACTACTTCCTGATTGTAAAGAGGCCATGCTATAGATGTTCCCATATCTATTCACTACTTCCTGATTGTAAAGAGGCCATGCTATAGATGTTCCCATATCTCTTCACTACTTCCTGATTGTAAAGAGGCCATGCTATAGATGTTCCCATATCTCTTCACTACTTCCTGGTTGTAAAGAAGCCATGCTATAGATGTTCCCATATCTCTTCACTACTTCCTGGTTGTACAGAGGCCATGCTATAGATGTTCCCATATCTCTTCACTACTTCCTGGTTGTAAAGAAGCCATGCTATAGATGTTCCCATATCTCTTCACTACTTCCTGATTGTAAAGAGGCCATGCTATAGATGTTCCCATATCTCTTCACTACTTCCTGGTTGTAAAAGAGGCCATGCTATAGATGTTCCCATATCTCTTCACTACTTCCTGGTTGTAAAGAAGCCATGCTATAGACGTTTCCATATCTCTTCACTACTTCCTGATTGTAAAGAGGCCATGCTATTGATGTTCCCATATCTATTCACTACTTCCTGGTGGTAAAGAGGCCATGCTATAGATGTTCCCATATCTCTTCACTACTTCCTGGTTGTAAAGAGGCCATGCTATAGATGTTCCCATATCTCTTCACTACTTCCTGGTTGTAAAGAAGACATGCTATAGATGTTCCCATATCTCTTCACTACTTCCTGGTTGTAAAGAGGCCATGCTATAGATGTTCCCATATCTCTACACTACGTCCTGGTTGTAAAGAGGCCATGCTATAGATGTTCCCATATCTCTTCACTACTTCCTGGTTGTAAAGAAGCCATGCTATAGATGTTCCCATATACATTATTCTTATTATACATATTTCCATCTTCCCGCTTCTACTCTCTTCCACTTTCAATAACGCTAAAGAATAAAACATAACAACTCACGTCAGGAGATGTATTTTATTTATTGTACTGCAGGTTTAGAATTACTATTTTATGGACACTAGATGGGGGGAGAGGGGAAAGAGAGGGAGAGGAGAGGAGAGGAGAGGAGAGGAGAGGAGAGGAGAGGAGAGGAGAGGAGGGGAAAGGAGGGGAGTGGAGTGGAGGGAAGAGATGAGGATGGGAAGAGAGGAGAGGAGAGGAGAGGGGGAAGAGATGGGAGGAGAGGGGAGGGGAAAGAGAGGGGAGGAGAGGGGAGGCGAGGGGATAGAGAGGGAGAGGAGAGGTGAGTAGTGGAGATGAGGGGAGTGGAGTGGAGGGAAGAGATGAGGATGGGAAGAGAGGAGAGGAGAGGAGAGGAGAGGAGAGGGGGAAGAGAGGGGAGGAGAGGGGAGGAGAGGGGAGGGGAGGGGAAAGAGAGGGAGAGGAGAGGAGAGGAGAGGAGAGGAGAGGGGGGAGAGGAGAGGAGAGGAGAGGAGAGGAGAGGAGAGGAGAGGAGAGGAGAGGAGAGGAGAGGAGAGGAGAGGAGAGGAGAGGAGAGGAGAGGAGAGGAGAGGAGAGTGGATAACAGGAGGCCTAGTAGAGTGTATAATGTATGTTTACATTACGATTCTCCAATGTTGTGTCATTATAACACAGCTTCCTGAGTTACAGTTCTCCAATGTTGTGTCATTACAACACAGCTTCCTGAGTTTAGTTCTCCAATGTTGTGTCATTATAACACAGCTTCCTGAGTTTAGTTCTCCAATGTTGTGTCATTACAACACAGCTTCCTGAGTTTAGTTCTCCAATGTTGTGTCATTATAACACAGCTTCCTACATTACAGTTCTCCAATGTTGTGTCATTACAACACAGCTTCCTGAGTTTAGTTCTCCAAGGTTGTGTCATTAAAACACAGCTTCCTGAGTTACAGATCCCCAAGGTTGTGTCATTACAACACAGCTTCCTGAGTTTAGTTCTCCAATGTTGTGTCATTACAAAACAGCTTCCTGAGTTTAGTTCTCCAATGTTGTGTCATTATAACACAGCTTCCTGAGTTACAGTTCTCCAATGTTGTGTCATTACAACACAGCTTCCTGAGTTACAGTTCTCCAATGTCGTGTCATTAAAACACAGCTTCCTGAGTTTAGTTCTCCAATGTTGTGTCATTACAACACAGCTTCCTGAGTTTAGTTCTGCAATGTTGTGTCATTAAAACACAGCTTCCTGAGTTACAGTTCTTCAAGGTTGTGTCATTACAACACAGCTTCCTGAGTTACAGTTCTCCAAGGTTGTGTCATTACAACACAGCTTCCTGAGTTACAGTTCTCCAATGTCGTGTCATTAAAACACAGCTTCCTAAGTTTAAGTGGCGGTGTTAGCAGAGTCTTAGTATGAACACAGCCTCACCGAAAGCAATCAGCGGAGACCTTTCAAAGCACTGTTTGCAGATATGCCGCAGTCGTTGACTAAGCTTTCAGCGGGGAAGCTTTACACGGCTTCCATATTGAGGTCTGAAGAGCAGGTGAGTTTTATGGAAAAGGGTAGATCTTATATTGAGCATTGAGTGTTTGCCTACAGAGTCCATCAGAATTACAAGACACAAATCAGCTGACTAAAAATAGGTTGGATCAGTCTCTTCATTAGCATAACATTACTTTTACAATCATTAACATGTATTTATTGCTCCTGTCTGTTTGTCTGTTAGAATAAAACTTTATTGTCCCACCTACTCAGACCATAATGAGACTCAACACCTGAAATCTGTGTTTTCCCACCTACTCAGGCCATAATGAGACTCAACACCCGAAATCTGTGTTGTCCCACCTACTCAAACCATAACGAGACTCATCATTCAGAAGCTCTGTTGTCCCACCTACTCAGACCGTAATGAGACTCAACATTCAGAAGCTGTGTTGTCCCTCCTACTCAGGCCATAATGAGACTCAACATTCAGAAGCTGTGTTGTCCCTCCTACTCAGGCCATAATGAGACTCATCATTCAGAAGCTGTGTTGTCCCTCCTACTCAGACCATAATGAGACTCAACATTCAGAAGCTGTGTTGTCCCACCTACTCAGACCATAAAGAGACTCATCATTCAGAAGCTGTGTTGTCCCACCTACTCAGACCATAATGAGACTCAACATTCAGAAGCTGTGTTGTCCCACCTACTCAGACCATAAAGAGACTCATCATTCAGAAGCTGTGTTGTCCCACCTACTCAGACCATAATGAGACTCATCATTCAGAAGCTGTGTTGTCCCACCTACTCAGACCATAATGAGACTCAACATTCAGAAGCTGTGTTGTCCCACCTACTCAGACCATAAAGAGACTCATCATTCAGAAGCTGTGTTGTCCCACCTACTCAGACCATAATGAGACTCATCATTCAGAAGCTGTGTTGTCCCACCTACTCAGACCATAAAGAGACTCAACATCCAGAAGCTGTGTTGTCCCACCTACTCAGACCATAATGAGACTCAACATCCAGAAGCTGTGTTGTCCCTCCTACTCAGACCATAATGAGACTCATCATTCAGAAGCTGTGTTTTCCCACCTACTCAGACCGTAATGAGACTCATCATTCAGAAGCTGTGTTGTCCCACCTACTCAGACCATAAAGAGACTCATCATTCAGAAGCTGTGTTGTCCCACCTACTCAGACCATAATGAGACTCATCATTCAGAAGCTGTGTTGTCCCACCTACTCAGACCATAAAGAGACTCATCATTCAGAAGCTGTGTTGTCCCTCCTACTCAGACCATAATGAGACTCAACATCCAGAAGCTGTGTTGTCCCACCTACTCAGACCATAAAGAGACTCATCATTCAGAAGCTGTGTTGTCCCTCCTACTCAGACCATAATGAGACTCATCATTCAGAAGCTGTGTTTTCCCACCTACTCAGACCGTAATGAGACTCATCATTCAGAAGCTGTGTTGTCCCACCTACTCAGACCATAAAGAGACTCATCATTCAGAAGCTGTGTTGTCCCACCTACTCAGACCATAATGAGACTCAACATTCAGAAGCTGTGTCGTCCCACCTACTCAGACCATAAAGAGACTCATCATTCAGAAGCTGTGTTGTCCCACCTACTCAGACCATAATGAGACTCAACATTCAGAAGCTGTGTTGTCCCACCTACTCAGACCATAATGAGACATTAAATGACTATTTCTTTGAGATACAGAGGACATGGTGGATCTCCTCAAAACCCACTGAGATCCTCTAATTCTGTTCTATTTAATTCGGTGTGAAAACACCCCAAACACACAACGCATCCTGAACTGCTCTCTAACCAGCCTGGGAATACAGAAAAGGAGAGAGAGAGAGAGAGAGAGAGAGAGAGAGAGAAGAGAGAGGAGGGGAAAGGGGAGAGAGAGGAGGGGAAAGGGGAGAGAGAGGAGGGGAAAGGGGAGAGAGAGGAGGGGAAAGGGAGAGAGAGGAGGGGAAAGGGAGAGAGAGGAGGGGAAAATGGAGGGGAAAAGGGAGAAGAGGGGAAAGGGGAGAGAGAGGAGGGGAAAGGGGAGGGAGAGGAGGGTAAAGTAGAGAGAGAGGAGGGGAAAGGGAGAGAGAGAGGAGGGGAAAGGGAGAGAGAGAGGAGGGGAAAGGGGAGAAAGGAGGGGAAAAGGGAGAGAGATGAGGTGAAAAGAGAAAGAGAAGAGAGATGAGAGAGCGGTGAGGGGAAAAGAGAGAGAGAGGAGGGGAAAAGGGAGAGATGAGTGGAAGACAGAGGGAGATAAAGGGAAAAGAGAGAGGGATGAGGGGAAAAGAGAGAGAGAGGAGGGGAAAAGGGAGAGATGAGTGGAAGACAGAGGGAGATGAAGGGAAAAGAGAGAGGGATGAGGGGAAAAGAGAGAGAGAGGAGGGGAAAAGGGAGAGATGAGTGGAAAACAGAGGGAGATGAAGGGAAAAGAGAGAGGGATGAAGGGAAAAGAGAGAGGGATGAAGGGAAAAGAGAGAGAAGAAAGAGAGAAAGAAGAAGAAATTAGGACGTCTTTCATAGGATTCTAATTGCCGAGTGTTGTCAGAGTGTTGTCAGAGTGTTGTCAGAGTGTTGTCAGAGCGTTGTCAGAGTGTTGTCAGAGTGTTGTCAGAGCGTTGTCAGAGCGTTGTCAGAGCGTTGTCAGAGTGTTGTCAGAGCGTTGTCAGAGCGTTGTCAGAGCGTTGTCAGAGTGTTGTCGAGTGTTGTCAGAGTGTTGTCAGAGTGTTGTCAGAGTGTTGTCAGAGTGTTGTCAGAGCGTTGTCAGAGCGTTGTCAGAGCGTTGTCAGAGTGTTGTCAGAGCGTTGTCAGAGCGTTGTCAGAGTGTTGTCAGAGTGTTGTCAGAGCGTTGTCAGAGCGTTGTCAGAGTGTTGTCAGAGTGTTGTCAGAGTGTTGTCAGAGTGTTGTCAGAGCGTTGTCAGAGCGTTGTCAGAGCGTTGTCAGAGCGTTGTCAGAGGTTTGTCAGAGTGTTGTCAGAGTGTTGCCGGGTGACAGCAGGTGGAAGCTGAGATGTGTTTTTTGGGAAAGAAGAATCATTTAAATGTGCCTCATCTGTGAATCAGTGAATATGAGCCCCTCTTGGCAATCAAGCATCTCTCTCTCTCTCTGAGGATGTTAGGCTGCTGCATGGTGACGTGGCACTGGCACTGTTTTTACCCATAATTCCCCTGTCCAAGTCAATCCTCTGTCAGCGTGACAGGTAGTTACTGTACCATGTATGTGTGTGTGGTGTGTCTGTGTGTGTGTGTGTGTGTGTGTGTGTGTGTGTGTGTGTGTGTGTGTGTGTGTGTGTGTGTGTGTGTGTGTGTGTGTGTGTGTGTGTGTGTGTGTGTGTCTGCGTTTTAGGTAGTAATTGTGCCGTACGGGTGCACAAGCAGACAGCCTCATTATTTATGGGAAAGCTACTCCTATAAATCCTCCATCTGTCTCTTACCGGGTATTGTTACCTTAGGAGGCCTGAGGTACTGCAGTATACTGCCTTCTACTACTGGATAAATACTGCCGTATACTGTCTTCTAGGGATAAATACTGCAGTATACTGTCTTCTAGGGATAAATACTGCAGTATACTGTCTTCTAGGGATAAATACTGCAGTATACTGTCTTCTAGGGATAAATACTGCAGTATACTGTCTTCTACTACTGGATAAATACTACAGTATACTGCCTTCTAGGGATAAACACTATAGTATACTGCCTTCTAGGGATAAATACTGCAGTATACTGTCTTCTAGGGATAAATACTGCAGTATACTGTCTTCTAGGGATAAATACTGCAGTATACTGTCTTCTACTACTGGATAAATACTACAGTATACTGCCTTCTAGGGATAAACCCTATAGTATACTGCTTTCTAGGACTGGGTAATTACTGCAATATACTGTCTTCTAGGACTGGATAAATACTACAGTACACTGTCTTCTAGGGATAAATACTGCAGTATACTGTCTTCTAGGGATAAATACTACAGTATACTGTCTTCTAGGGATAAATACTGCAGTATACTGCCTTCTAGGGATAAACCCTATAGTATACTGCTTTCTAGGACTGGGTAATTACTGCAATATACTGTCTTCTAGGACTGGATAAATACTACAGTACACTGTCTTCTAGGGATAAATACTGCAGTATACTGGCTTCTAGGACAGGATAAATACTGCAGTATACTGCCTTCTAGGACTGGGTAAACACTACAGTACACTGCTATCTAGGACTGAATTAATACTGCAGTATACTGCCTTCTAAGACTGGGATAGACGTGGGGGCATTTACCGTAAAGTTAATAGTTTATATAAGGACAGAAGCAGTATGGTTGTATGTTTATGTTGGGTAATACGCATGTGGACGGAACACTGTAATATATCTGTTTCTCTATGAGGAGTTCTACTGCTCAGACAAAAGCAGTAGAGAAACAATTACCTAGATTATATTTCCATGCCCGTGTCTGGTGTTAGGTCTGGGACTACAGTCTTCAGTCCTGAAGCACATTGTTCCCCCCCTTCAGCTATGAGAGAGAGAGAGAGAGAGAGAGAGAGAGAGAGAGAGAGAGAGAGAGAGAGAGAGAGAGAGAGAGAGCGAGAGAGAGAGACAGAGAGAGAGAGAGAGAGAGAGCGAGAGAGAGAGAGACAGAGAGAGAGAAAGAGAGAGAGAGATTGGCCACATGAGCCCTCTATTGTTCAGCAGCTGAAATGTACAGATGACTCTTCCAAACAACATGTGACCTTGGCAAAGGAAAGGAGGTTTCTGGAGGATAGGGGTGGGAGGAGAGTGAATGGATGTGTGTGTGTGTGTAGGGGTCTTCCAGAGGAGGAGAGACCATCCATTGGATGGAAAACATGCAGCAGGAGCAGAATACTGAGGAGAGAGAACAGGTGCAGCGTCCTGCCCCGACCCACGGGGTCATCAGATATGTGGAGGGACCAAGACTTTTACACCATGCTAAACATGTCTATTATAAACCATACTGAATGAGATGGGGAAGGAGAGAGTGTGTGTGTGAGAGAGGGACAGAGAGAACGAGAGGGGAGGGGGCGTAAGTGGGAGAGAGAGAGGAGACAGACAGGGAGAGAAAGAGGGAACAAGAGAGAGATGGGGAGAGAGAGAGAGAGAGAGAGAGAGAGAGAGAGAGAGAGAGAGAGAGAGAGAACGAGAGAGGAGGGGGCATAAAAGGGAGACTGAGGAGAAAGACAGAGAAAGAAAGAGGGAACAAGAGAGAGAGAGAGAGAGAGAGAGAGGGAGAGAGAGAGGGGGAGAGAGAGGGGGAAAGGAAGAGAGCCCAGCAGAACATAACAGGGCTGCATGGCCAGCAGTAGAAACAAGAATGGAACAGAAACAGACATCTTTCCCAGGCAGAACTGAACTGCAGGGATCCCTGACACTGATCTATCTTCTCTGTACTACTAGAATACCTGTTATATTATCCAGCTGAACAGAACTGAACTGCAGGGATCCCTGACACTGATCTATCTTCTCTGTACTACTAGAATACCTGTTATATTATCCAGCTGAACAGAACTGAACTGCAGGGATCCCTGACACTGATCTATCTTCTCTGTACTACTAGAATACCTGTTATATTATCCAGCTGAACAGAACTGAACTGCAGGGATCCCTGACACTGATCTATCTTCTCTGTACTACTAACCTGTTATATTATCCAGCTGAACAGAACTGAACTGCAGGGATCCCTGACACTGATCTATCTTCTCTGTACTACTAGAATACCTGTTATATTATCCAGCTGAACAGAACTGAACTGCAGGGATCCCTGACACTGATCTATCTTCTCTGTACTACTAGACTACCTGTTATATTATCCAGCTGAACAGAACTGAACTGCAGGGATCCCTGACACTGATCTATCTTCTCTGTACTACTAGACTACCTGTTATATTATCCAACATCCAACATAAACATTTACTACTGTAACACCAGGTTTCTACATGGAAACATTTACTACTGTAACACCAGGTTTCTACATGGAAACATGTACTACTGTAACACCAGGTTTCTACATGGAAACATTTACTACTGTAACACCAGGTTTCTACATGGAAACATTTACTACTGTAACACCAGGTTTCTACATGGAAACATTTACTACTGTAACACCAGGTTTCTACAGAGCATGGAAACATGTACTACTGTAACACCAGGTTTCTACATGGAAACATGTACTACTGTAACACCAGGTTTCTACATGGAAACATTTACTACTGTAACACCAGGTTTCTACATGGAAACATGTACTACTGTAACACCAGGTTTCTGCGTGGAAACATTTACTACTGTAACACCAGGTTTCTACATGGAAACATTTACTACTGTAACACCAGGTTTCTACATGGAAACATTTACTACTGTAACACCAGGTATCTACATGGAAACATTTACTACTGTAACACCAGGTTTCTACATGGAAACATGTACTACTGTAACACCAGGTTTCTACATGGAAACATTTACTACTGCAACACCAGGTTTATACATGGAAACATTTACTACTGTAACACCAGGTTTCTACAGAGCATGGAAACATTTACTACTGTAACACCAGGTTTCTACATGGAAACGTTTACTACTGTAACACCAGGTTTCTACATGGAAACATTTACTACTGTAACACCAGGTTTCTACATGGAAACATTTACTACTGTAACACCAGGTTTCTACATGGACACATTTACTACTGTAACACCAGGTTTCTACATGGAAACATTTACTACTGTAACACCAGGTTTCTACAGAGCATGGAAACATTTACTACTGTAACACCAGGTTTCTACATGGAAACATTTACTACTGTAACACCAGGTTTCTACATGGAAACATTTACTACTGTAACACCAGGTTTCTACATGGAAACATTTACTACTGTAACACCAGGTTTCTACATGGAAACATTTACTACTGTAACACCAGGTTTCTACATGGAAACATTTACTACTGTAACACCAGGTTTCTACAGAGCATGGAAACATGTACTACTGTAACACCAGGTTTCTACATGGAAACATTTACTACTGTAACACCAGGTTTCTACAGAGCATGGAAACATGTACTACTGTAACACCAGGTTTCTACATGGAAACATTTACTACTGTAACACCAGGTTTCTACAGAGCATGGAAACATTTACTACTGTAACACCAGGTTTCTACATGGAAACATTTACTACTGTAACACCAGGTATCTACATGGAAACATTTACTACTGTAACACCAGGTTTCTACATGGAAACATTTACTACTGTAACACCAGGTTTCTACATGGAAACATTTACTACTGTAACACCAGGTTTCTACATGGACACATTTACTACTGTAACACCAGGTTTCTACATGGAAACATTTACTACTGTAACACCAGGTTTCTACAGAGCATGGAAACATTTACTACTGTAACACCAGGTTTCTACATGGAAACATTTACTACTGTAACACCAGGTTTCTACATGGAAACATTTACTACTGTAACACCAGGTTTCTACATGGAAACATTTACTACTGTAACACCAGGTTTCTACATGGAAACATTTACTACTGTAACACCAGGTTTCTACATGGAAACATTTACTACTGTAACACCAGGTTTCTACATGGAAACATTTACTACTGTAACACCAGGTTTCTACATGGAAACATTTACTACTGTAACACCAGGTTTCTACAGAGCATGGAAACATGTACTACTGTAACACCAGGTTTCTACATGGAAACATTTACTACTGTAACACCAGGTTTCTACAGAGCATGGAAACATTTACTACTGTAACACCAGGTTTCTACATGGAAACATTTACTACTGTAACACCAGGTATCTACATGGAAACATTTACTACTGTAACACCAGGTTTCTGCAGAGCATCACATGGAAACATAACATGAATATAACCTTAATATAACATGAATATAACATGAATATAACATCAATATATATATAACATGAACATAACTTGAATTTAACATTAACATAACATTAACATAACATTAATATAATAAACCATCAATATAACATTAACATAACATCAATATAACATCAATATAACATTAACATAACATTAACATAACATTAATATAATATACCATCAATATAATATTAACATGATATCAATATAACATTAACTTAACATTAATATAACATTAATATAACATTAACATAACATTAATATAATATACCATCAATATAACATTAACATAACATGAATATAATATACCATCAATATAACATCAACATAACATCAATATAACATTAATATAATATACCATCAATATAATATTAACATGATATCAATAACACATTAACTTAACATTAATATAAAATTAATATAACATTAACATAACATTAATATAATATACCATCAATATAACATTAACATAACATTAATATAATATACCATCAATATAACATCAACATAACAACAATATAACATTAATATAATATACCATCAATATAATATTAACATGATATCAATATAACATTAACTTAACATTAATATAACATTAACATAACATCAATATAACATTAACATAACATTAATATAATATACCATCAATATAACATTAACATAACATCAATATAACATTATCATAACATTAATATAACATTACAGTAACCTTAATATACCTTAATATAACATGAACATAACTTTCATATAACTTTAATATAACATTAAGGTAACATTAATATAACATTAACACAACATTAACATAACATTACGCTAACATTAAGATTAATATACCATTAACATAACATTAACATAACATTAATATAACATTAATATAACATGAACATAACATTAACATAACAGTAATTTAACATTAATATAACATTAATATAACATGAACATAACATTAACATAACAGTAATTTAACATTAATATAATATAACAGTAACATACCATCAACATAACTTCATATAACATTAATATACCATTGACACAACATTAATATAACATTAACATAACATTAACATACCAGTAATTTAACATTAATATAATATAACATTAATATAACATTAACATAACATGCATATAAAATGAACATAACATTAACATACCAGTAATTTAACATTAATATAATATAACATTAATATAACATTAACATACCAGTAATATAACATTAATATAACATTAACATACCAGTAATATAACATTAATATAATAACATGAACATGTATTCATCCCATCTGTGTTGGTGATAATCCACCGTCAGCATTCTCTGATACTAGTTTGTCTTGTTGCTCCGTACGTACAACAATAAACAATATTACCCCAAACCAGATGCCACTCCTGTATAGAGTACAGATTAAATATCATTTCTGACAGAAACCACATTTCAGTCTAGTCACAAACCATGCTTACCAGAGAAAAGGTGTCAGAGGAAACCACCGAATGAAAATGTGCATGAATTAAATTAGCTAAACTCATTCTTTCCTTCGGGTAGTAATCTGTAACGAACTTGATTAGCATATGTAAAACACTGGAACACTGAGTGACCCTTTTCATGGTCAACCGTCCGGTAAACAACACCACAGTCTCATCTGGCTAAAGCTATTCATTGGCTTGTATGTGGGTGTCTGGTGTGTGTGTGTGTGTGTGTGTGTGTGGGGGGGGGGGGGGTCGTTCCTCTTTTCTGATTGCTTGGCAGAGTGGAAAATCTATGAGATGAAGTGAGGCTCAAATGTGTACTTGAGGAAATGGCTGCTGCTTTACTTAGCTGACCTGAGAGAGAGAGAGAGAGAGAGGGGGAGGGGGAAGGGAGAGAGAGAGAGAGAGAGAGAGAGAGAGAGAGAGAGAGAGAGAGAGAGAGAGAGAGAGAGAGAGAGAGAGAGAGAGAGAGAGAGAGAGAGAGAGAGAGAGAGAGAGATAGGGGGAGAGAGAGAGAGGGAGAGAGAGAGAGAGAGAGAAAGAGGGAGAGAGAGAGAGAGAGGGAGAGAGAGAGAGATTGGGGGGGGGAAAGAGAGGGGGGAGAGAGAGAGATAGGGGGAGAGAGAGAGATAGGGGGGAGAGAGAGAGGGGGGAGAGGGAGAGAGGGAGAGAGACAGAGAGAGAGATGAAGG
Source organism: Oncorhynchus clarkii lewisi (assembly GCF_045791955.1). Lineage (NCBI taxonomy): Eukaryota > Metazoa > Chordata > Actinopteri > Salmoniformes > Salmonidae > Oncorhynchus > Oncorhynchus clarkii. Next base: position 4,044,130 of record NC_092148.1, read on the forward strand.
GCTGGTGAAAGACGGAGAGAGAAATATATATTAAACACTTACAGCTTAAAGTACACTCCTCACATTCACCAGCCTGGGGTGAGACACGGAACCGAGGGTGTTGGCTGTGAATCAAACTGGGGAGTAGACTGTGAATCAAACTGGGGAGTAGGCTGTTAATCAAACTAGGGAGTAGGCTGTGAATCAAACTAGGGAGTGGGCTGTGAATCAAACTAGGGAGTAGGCTGTGAATCAAACTAGGGAGTGGGCTGTGAATCAAACTAGGGAGTAGACTGTGAATCAAACTGGGGAGTAGACTGTGAATCAAACTGGGGAGTAGGCTGTGAATCAAACTATGGAGTAGGCTGTGAATCAAACTAGGGAGTAGGCTGTGAATCAAACTGGGGAGTAGGCTGTAAATCAAACTAGGGAGTAGACTGTGAATCAAACTGGGGAGTAGACTGTGAATCAAACTGGGGAGTAGGCTGTGAATCAAACTATGGAGTAGACTGTGAATCAAACTGGGGAGTAGGCTGTTAATCAAACTAGGGAGTAGACTGTGAATCAAACTAGGGAGTAGACTGTGAATCAAACTAGGGAGTAGGCTGTTATTCAAACTAGGGAGTAGACTGTGAATCAAACTAGGGAGTGGGCTGTGCCAGTTTGCCACTTTCCCTCCTAAATCTAACCTGAGGGAAAATATGGATATTCATTCACAGAGATTTTATCTTCCTTCCAAGAAGAGAGAGATTTTTCTGACTTAAATAGAAAAGTTGAGATTCATGTTTTTTTTTAAAGGGAAGAGTAGTATGATCAGTGTAGTACTTGGAATGTATAAATAACACTGAGTGTACATCTTGGATCTGTGTGTCAAATGACACGCCAATGGCACCCTATTCTGTAACACACTACTTAAGACCAGAGGCCCTGGGAAAGCAGTGACATTTTTGGGACGCATCATAGGGCTGTGACATCATAGGGCTGTGACATCATAGGGCTGTGACATCATAGGGCTGTGACATCATAGGGCTGTGACATCATAGGGCTGTGGAGGTCATGATATTTCCTCAGCCGGTTATTGTCAGTCAAAAGACTGCCGATCTCTCGGTCAATGACCGGTTCATTAACATAAACACGTTAAGCATCTCCAGGCCGAGCAGACGAACCGCTGATGCACTCTTTGGGAACATCTACATTTAAAATCTATGTAATATTACTATTATTTTTATATTATTATTATTATTATTATTATTATTTATTATTTACACCATGACAGTAAATATATTATTTTATTTGAGGTAGGTCTAAAGACAAATGATGATATGAAGAAAATGTATTTCAGAAGAACAGAATATATGAATTGGTCTACTTCCTGTATGTTATCTGGCTGTGCTCCCTGCAATAGGCTTGTTAGGCTTGTTCATTTAGCTGACAAGATATTTATTTGATTTGACCTTTATTTAACTAGGCAAGTCAGTTAAGAACAAATTATTATTTACAATGACGGCCCAGGAACAGTGGCCTTGTTCAGGGGCAGAACGACAGATTTGTACCTTGTCAGCTCGGGGGTTTGAACTTGCAACCTTCCGGTTGCCGTCCCTGCCGTCCCTACACTCTAACCACTAGGCTACCTGCCGTCCCTGCCATCCCTACACTCTAACCACTAGGCTACCTACCGTCCCTACACTCTAACCATTAGGCTACCTGCCGTCCCTACACTCTAACCACTAGGCTACCTGCCGTCCCTACACTCTAACCACTAGGCTACCTGCCGTCCCTACACTCTAACCACTAGACTACCTGCCTGCCCCTACACTCTAACCACTAGGCGACCTGCCGTCCCTACACTCTAACCACTAGGCTACCTGCCGTCCCTCCACTCTAACCACTAGGCTACCTGCCTGCCCCTACACTCTAACCACTAGGCTACCTGCCGTCCCTCCACTCTAACCACTAGGCTACCTGCCTGCCACTACACTCTAACCACTAGGCGAC
>NC_092148.1:4053603-4123603 GCF_045791955.1 Oncorhynchus clarkii lewisi
CTGGGTCAGGTTGAACATGAAGGTATTACAGACTGGGTCAGGGAGAGGTTGAACATGTAGGTATTACAGACTGGGTCAGGTTGAACATGTAGGTATTACAGACTGGGACAGGGAGAGGTGTAACATGTAGGTATTACAGACTGGGTCAGGGAGAGGTTGAACATGTAGGTATTACAGACTGGGTCAGGGAGAGGTTGAACTTGTAGGTATTACAGACTGGGTCAGGTTGAACATGTAGGTATTACAGACTGGGTCAGGTTGAACATGTAGGTATTACAGACTGGGTCAGGGAGAGGTTGAACATGTAGGTATTACAGACTGGGTCAGGGAGAGGTGTAACATGTAGGTATTACAGACTGGGTCAGGGAGAGGTTGAACATGAAGGTATTACAGACTGGGTCAGGTTGAACATGTAGGTATTACAGACTGGGTCAGGGAGAGGTGGAACATGTAGGTATTACAGACTGGGTCAGGGAGAGGTGGAACATGTAGGTATTACAGACTGGGTCAGGGAGAGGTGGAACGTGTAGGTATTACAGACTGGGTCAGGTTGAACATGTAGGTATTACAGACTGGGTCAGGTTGAACATGTAGGTATTACAGACTGGGTCAGGTGGAACATGTAGGTATTACAGACTGGGTCAGGTTGAACATGTAGGTATTACAGACTGGGTCAGGGAGAGGTGTAACATGTAGGTATTACAGACTGGGTCAGGGAGAGGTGTAACATGTAGGTATTACAGACTGGGTCAGGTTGAACATGTAGGTATTACAGACTGGGTCAGGAAGAGGTGGAACATGTAGGTATTACAGACTGGGTCAGGTGGAACATGTAGGTATTACAGACTGGTTCAGGTGGAACATGTAGGTATTACAGACTGGGTCAGGGAGAGGTGGAACATGTAGGTATTACAGACTGGGTCAGGGAGAGGTGGAACATGTAGGTATTACAGACTGGGTCAGGGAGAGGTTGAACATGTAGGTATTACAGACTGGGTCAGGTTGAACATGTAGGTATTACAGACTGGGACAGGGAGAGGTGTAACATGTAGGTATTACAGACTGGGTCAGGGAGAGGTTGAACATGTAGGTATTACAGACTGGGTCAGGGAGAGGTTGAACATGTAGGTATTACAGACTGGGTCAGGTTGAACATGTAGGTATTACAGACTGGGTCAGGTTGAACATGTAGGTATTACAGACTGGGTCAGGGAGAGGTTGAACATGTAGGTATTACAGACTGGGTCAGGGAGAGGTGTAACATGTAGGTATTACAGACTGGGTCAGGGAGAGGTTGAACATGAAGGTATTACAGACTGGGTCAGGTTGAACATGTAGGTATTACAGACTGGGTCAGGGAGAGGTGGAACATGTAGGTATTACAGACATGGGTCAGGGAGAGGTGGAACATGTAGGTATTACAGACTGGGTCAGGGAGAGGTGGAACGTGTAGGTATTACAGACTGGGTCAGGTTGAACATGTAGGTATTACAGACTGGGTCAGGTTGAACATGTAGGTATTACAGACTGGGTCAGGTGGAACATGTAGGTATTACAGACTGGGTCAGGTTGAACATGTAGGTATTACAGACTGGGTCAGGGAGAGGTGTAACATGTAGGTATTACAGACTGGGTCAGGGAGAGGTGTAACATGTAGGTATTACAGACTGGGTCAGGTTGAACATGTAGGTATTACAGACTGGGTCAGGGAGAGGTGTAACATGTAGGTATTACAGACTGGGTCAGGTTGAACATGTAGGTATTACAGACTGGGTCAGGTTGAACATGTAGGTATTACAGACTGGGTCAGGGAGAGGTGGAACATGTAGGTATTACAGACTGGGTCAGGGAGAGGTTGAACATGTAGGTATTACAGACTGGGTCAGGTTGAACATGTAGGTATTACAGACTGGGTCAGGGAGAGGTGTAACATGTAGGTATTACAGACTGGGTCAGGGAGAGGTGGAACATGTAGGTATTACAGACTGGGTCAGGGAGAGGTTGAACATGTAGGTATTACAGACTGGGTCAGGTTGAACATGTAGGTATTACAGACTGGGTCAGGGAGAGGTTGAACATGTAGGTATTACAGACTGGGTCAGGTGGAACATGTAGGTATTACAGACTGGGTCAGGGAGAGATGGAACATGTAGGTATTACAGACTGGGTCAGGGAGAGGTTGAACATGTAGGTATTACAGACTGGGTCAGGGAGAGGTGTAACATGTAGGTATTACAGACTGGGTCAGGTTGAACATGTAGGTATTACAGACTGGGTCAGGGAGAGGTGTAACATGTAGGTATTACAGACTGGGTCAGGGAGAGGTGTAACATGTAGGTATTACAGACTGGGTCAGGGAGAGGTTGAACATGTAGGTATTACAGACTGGGTCAGGTGGAACATGTAGGTATTACAGACTGGGTCAGGTTGAACATGTAGGTATTACAGACTGGGTCAGGATGAACATGTAGGTATTACAGACTGGGTCAGGTTGAACATGTAGGTATTACAGACTGGGTCAGGTTGAACATGTAGGTATTACAGACTGGGTCAGGGAGAGGTTGAACATGTAGGTATTACAGACTGGGTGAGGTTGAACATGTAGGTATTACAGACTGGGTCAGGCAGAGGTGTAACATGTAGGTATTACAGACTGGGTCAGGGAGAGGTGTAACATGTAGGTATTACAGACTGGGTCAAGTTGAACATGTAGGTATTACAGACTGGGTCAGGGAGAGATGGAACATGTAGGTATTACAGACTGGGTCAGGGAGAGGTGGAACATGTAGGTATTACAGACTGGGTCAGGTTGAACATGTAGGTATTACAGACTGGGTCAGGGAGAGGTGTAACATGTAGGTATTACAGACTGGGTCAGGGAGAGGTGTAACATGTAGGTATTACAGACTGGGTCAACTTGAACATGTAGGTATTACAGACTGGGTCAGGGAGAGGTTGAACATGTAGGTATTACAGACTGGGTCAGGTTGAACATGTAGGTATTACAGACTGGGTCAGGTTGAACATGTAGGTATTACAGACTGGGTCAGGTTGAACATGTAGGTATTACAGACTGGGTCAGGTTGAACATGTAGGTATTACAGACTGGGTCAGGGAGAGGTGGAACATGTAGGTATTACAGACTGGGTCAGGGAGAGGTGTAACATGTAGGTATTACAGACTGGGTCAGGGAGAGGTGGAACATGTAGGTATTACAGACTGGGTCAGGGAGAGGTTGAACATGTAGGTATTACAGACTGGGTCAGGTTGAACATGTAGGTATTACAGACTGGGTCAGGGAGAGGTGTAACATGTAGGTATTACAGACTGGGTCAGGGAGAGGTTGAACATGTAGGTATTACAGACTGGGTCAGGTTGAACATGTAGGTATTACAGACTGGGTCAGGTTGGACATGTAGGTATTACAGACTGGGTCAGGGAGAGGTTGAACATGTAGGTATTACAGACTGGGTCAGGTTGAACATGTAGGTATTACAGACTGGGTCAGGGAGAGGTGGAACATGTAGGTATTACAGACTGGGTCAGGGAGAGGTGTAACATGTAGGTATTACAGACTGGGTCAGGTTGAACATGTAGGTATTACAGACTGGGTCAGGTTGAACATGTAGGTATTACAGACTGGGTCAGGTGGAACATGTAGGTATTACAGACTTGGTCAGGGAGAGGTGTAACATGTAGGTATTACAGACTGGGTCATGGAGAGGTGTAACATGTAGGTATTACAGACTGGGTCAGGGAGAGGTGGAACATGTAGGTATTACAGACTGGGTCAGGTTGAACATGTAGGTATTACAGACTGGGTCAGGGAGAGGTGTAACATGTAGGTATTACAGACTGGGTCAGGGAGAGGTTGAACATGTAGGTATTACAGACTGGGTCAGGTTGAACATGTAGGTATTACAGACTGGGTCAGGTTGAACATGTAGGTATTACAGACTGGGTCAGGGAGAGGTTGAACATTTAGGTATTACAGACTGGGTCAGGTTGAACATGTAGGTATTACAGACTGGGTCAGGGAGAGGTGGAACATGTAGGTATTACAGACTGGGTCAGGGAGAGGTGTAACATGTAGGTATTACAGACTGGGTCAGGTTGAACATGTAGGTATTACAGACTGGGTCAGGTTGAACATGTAGGTATTACAGACTGGGTCAGGTGGAACATGTACGTATTACAGACTGGGTCAGGGAGAGGTGTAACATGTAGGTATTACAGACTGGGTCAGGGAGAGGTGTAACATGTAGGTATTACAGACTGGGTCAAGTTGAACATGTAGGTATTACAGACTGGGTCAGGGAGAGATGGAACATGTAGGTATTACAGACTGGGTCAGGTTGAACATGTAGGTATTACAGACTGGGTCAAGTTGAACATGTAGGTATTACAGACTGGGTCAGGTTGAACATGTAGGTATTACAGACTGGGTCAGGTTGAACATGTAGGTATTACAGACTGGGTCAGGTTGAACATGTAGGTATTACAGACTGGGTCAGGGAGAGGTTGAACATGTAGGTATTACAGACTGGGTCAGGTTGAACATGTAGGTATTACAGACTGGGTCAGGTTGAACATGTAGGTATTACAGACTGGGTCAGGTTGAACATGTAGGTATTACAGACTGGGTCAGGGAGAGGTGGAACAAGTAGGTATTACAGACTGGGTCAGGGAGAGGTGTAACATGTAGGTATTACAGACTGGGTCAGGGAGAGGTGGAACATGTAGGTATTACAGACTGGGTCAGGGAGAGGTTGAACATGTAGGTATTACAGACTGGGTCAGGTTGAACATGTAGGTATTACAGACTGGGTCAGGTTGAACATGTAGGTATTACAGACTGGGTCAGGGAGAGGTTGAACATGTAGGTATTACAGACTGGGTCAGGTTGAACATGTAGGTATTACAGACTGGGTCAGGGAGAGGTGGAACATGTAGGTATTACAGACTGGGTCAGGGAGAGGTGTAACATGTAGGTATTACAGACTGGGTCAGGTTGAACATGTAGGTATTACAGACTGGGTCAGGTTGAACATGTAGGTATTACAGACTGGGTCAGGTGGAACATGTAGGTATTACAGACTGGGTCAGGGAGAGGTGTAACATGTAGGTATTACAGACTGGGTCATGGAGAGGTGTAACATGTAGGTATTACAGACTGGGTCAGGGAGAGGTGTAACATGTAGGTATTACAGACTGGGTCAGGGAGAGGTGGAACATGTAGGTATTACAGACTGGGTCAGGTGGAACATGTAGGTATTACAGACTGGGTCAGGTTGAACATGTAGGTATTACAGACTGGGTCAGGTTGAACATGTAGGTATTACAGACTGGGTCAGGTTGAACATGTAGGTATTACAGACTGGGTCAGGGAGAGGTTGAACATGTAGGTATTACAGACTGGGTCAGGTTGAACATGTAGGTATTACAGACTGGGTCAGGGAGAGGTGTAACATGTAGGTATTACAGACTGGGTCAAGTTGAACATGTAGGTATTACAGACTGGGTCAGGGAGAGATGGAACATGTAGGTATTACAGACTGGGTCAGGGAGAGGTGGAACATGTAGGTATTACAGACTGGGTCAGGTTGAACATGTAGGTATTACAGACTGGGTCAGGGAGAGGTGTAACATGTAGGTATTACAGACTGGGTCAAGTTGAACATGTAGGTATTACAGACTGGGTCAGGGAGAGATGGAACATGTCGGTATTACAGACTGGGTCAGGTTGAACATGTAGGTATTACAGACTGGGTCAGGTTGAACATGTAGGTATTACAGACTGGGTCAGGTTGAACATGTAGGTATTACAGACTGGGTCAGGGAGAGGTTGAACATGTAGGTATTACAGACTGGGTCAGGTTGAACATGTAGGTATTACAGACTGGGTCAGGTTGAACATGTAGGTATTACAGACTGGGTCAGGTTGAACATGTAGGTATTACAGACTGGGTCAGGGAGAGGTGGAACATGTAGGTATTACAGACTGGGTCAGGGAGAGGTGTAACATGTAGGTATTACAGACTGGGTCAGGTTGAACATGTAGGTATTACAGACTGGGTCAGGGAGAGGTGGAACATGTAGGTATTACAGACTGGGTCAGGTTGAACATGTAGGTATTACAGACTGGGTCAGGGAGAGGTGGAACATGTAGGTATTACAGACTGGGTCAGGGAGAGGTGGAACATGTAGGTATTACAGACTGGGTCAGGTTGAACATGTAGGTATTACAGACTGGGTCAAGGAGAGGTGGAACATGTAGGTATTACAGACTGGGTCAGGGAGAGGTGGAACATGTAGGTATTACAGACTGGGTCAGGTTGAACATGTAGGTATTACAGACTGGGTCAGGTTGAACATGTAGGTATTACAGACTGGGTCAGGGAGAGGTTGAACATGTACGTATTACAGACTGGGTCAGGGAGAGGTGGAACATGTAGGTATTACAGACTGGGTCAGGTTGAACATGTAGGTATTACAGACTGGGTCAGGGAGAGGTGGAACATGTAGGTATTACAGACTGGGTCAGGTTGAACATGTAGGTATTACAGACTGGGTCAGGTTGAACATGTAGGTATTACAGACTGGGTCAGGTTGAACATGTAGGTATTACAGACTGGGTCAGGGAGAGGTTGAACATGTAGGTATTACAGACTGGGTCAGGGAGAGGTGGAACATGTAGGTATTACAGACTGGGTCAGGGAGAGGTGGAACATGTAGGTATTACAGACTGGGTCAGGGAGAGGTTGAACATGTAGGTATTACAGACTGGGTCAGGGAGAGGTGTAACATGTAGGTATTACAGACTGGGTCAGGGAGAGGTGGAACATGTAGGTATTACAGACTGGGTCAGGGAGAGGTTGAACATGTAGGTATTACAGACTGGGTCAGGTTGAACATGTAGGTATTACAGACTGGGTCAGGGAGAGGTGTAACATGTAGGTATTACAGACTTGGTCAGGGAGAGGTTGAACATGTAGGTATTACAGACAGGGTCAGGTTGAACATGTAGGTATTACAGACTGGGTCAGGTTGAACATGTAGGTATTACAGACTGGGTCAGGGAGAGGTTGAACATGTAGGTATTACAGACTGGGTCAGGTTGAACATGTAGGTATTACAGACTGGGTCAGGGAGAGGTGGAACAAGTAGGTATTACAGACTGGGTCAGGGAGAGGTGTAACATGTAGGTATTACAGACTGGGTCAGGGAGAGGTGGAACATGTAGGTATTACAGACTGGGTCAGGGAGAGGTTGAACATGTAGGTATTACAGACTGGGTCAGGTTGAACATGTAGGTATTACAGACTGGGTCAGGGAGAGGTGTAACATGTAGGTATTACAGACTGGGTCAGGGAGAGGTTGAACATGTAGGTATTACAGACTGGGTCAGGTTGAACATGTAGGTATTACAGACTGGGTCAGGTTGACCATGTAGGTATTACAGACTGGGTCAGGGAGAGGTTGAACATGTAGGTATTACAGACTGGGTCAGGTTGAACATGTAGGTATTACAGACTGGGTCAGGGAGAGGTGGAACATGTAGGTATTACAGACTGGGTCAGGGAGAGGTGTAACATGTAGGTATTACAGACTGGGTCAGGTTGAACATGTAGGTATTACAGACTGGGTCAGGTTGAACATGTAGGTATTACAGACTGGGTCAGGTGGAACATGTAGGTATTACAGACTGGGTCAGGGAGAGGTGTAACATGTAGGTATTACAGACTGGGTCATGGAGAGGTGTAACATGTAGGTATTACAGACTGGGTCAGGGAGAGGTGTAACATGTAGGTATTACAGACTGGGTCAGGGAGAGGTGGAACATGTAGGTATTACAGACTGGGTCAGGTGGAACATGTAGGTATTACAGACTGGGTCAGGTTGAACATGTAGGTATTACAGACTGGGTCAGGTTGAACATGTAGGTATTACAGACTGGGTCAGGTTGAACATGTAGGTATTACAGACTGGGTCAGGGAGAGGTTGAACATGTAGGTATTACAGACTGGGTCAGGTTGAACATGTAGGTATTACAGACTGGGTCAGGGAGAGGTGTAACATGTAGGTATTACAGACTGGGTCAAGTTGAACATGTAGGTATTACAGACTGGGTCAGGGAGAGATGGAACATGTAGGTATTACAGACTGGGTCAGGGAGAGGTGGAACATGTAGGTATTACAGACTGGGTCAGGTTGAACATGTAGGTATTACAGACTGGGTCAGGGAGAGGTGTAACATGTAGGTATTACAGACTGGGTCAAGTTGAACATGTAGGTATTACAGACTGGGTCAGGGAGAGATGGAACATGTAGGTATTACAGACTGGGTCAGGTTGAACATGTAGGTATTACAGACTGGGTCAGGTTGAACATGTAGGTATTACAGACTGGGTCAGGTTGAACATGTAGGTATTACAGACTGGGTTAGGGAGAGGTTGAACATGTAGGTATTACAGACTGGGTCAGGTTGAACATGTAGGTATTACAGACTGGGTCAGGTTGAACATGTAGGTATTACAGACTGGGTCAGGTTGAACATGTAGGTATTACAGACTGGGTCAGGGAGAGGTGGAACATGTAGGTATTACAGACTGGGTCAGGGAGAGGTGTAACATGTAGGTATTACAGACTGGGTCAGGTTGAACATGTAGGTATTACAGACTGGGTCAGGGAGAGGTGGAACATGTAGGTATTACAGACTGGGTCAGGTTGAACATGTAGGTATTACAGACTGGGTCAGGGAGAGGTGGAACATGTAGGTATTACAGACTGGGTCAGGGAGAGGTGGAACATGTAGGTATTACAGACTGGGTCAGGTTGAACATGTAGGTATTACAGACTGGGTCAGGGAGAGGTTGAACATGTAGGTATTACAGACTGGGTCAGGTTGAACATGTAGGTATTACAGACTGGGTCAAGGAGAGGTGGAACATGTAGGTATTACAGACTGGGTCAGGGAGAGGTGGAACATGTAGGTATTACAGACTGGGTCAGGTTGAACATGTAGGTATTACAGACTGGGTCAGGTTGAACATGTAGGTATTACAGACTGGGTCAGGGAGAGGTTGAACATGTACGTATTACAGACTGGGTCAGGGAGAGGTGGAACATGTAGGTATTACAGACTGGGTCAGGTTGAACATGTAGGTATTACAGACTGGGTCAGGGAGAGGTGGAACATGTAGGTATTACAGACTGGGTCAGGTTGAACATGTAGGTATTACAGACTGGGTCAGGTTGAACATGTAGGTATTACAGACTGGGTCAGGTTGAACATGTAGGTATTACAGACTGGGTCAGGGAGAGGTTGAACATGTAGGTATTACAGACTGGGTCAGGTTGAACATGTAGGTATTACAGACTGGGTCAGGTTGAACATGTAGGTATTACAGACTGGGTCAGGTGGAACATGTAGGTATTACAGACTGGGTCAGGGAGAGGTGTAACATGTAGGTATTACAGACTGGGTCATGGAGAGGTGTAACATGTAGGTATTACAGACTGGGTCAGGGAGAGGTTGAACATGTACGTATTACAGACTGGGTCAGGGAGAGGTGGAACATGTAGGTATTACAGACTGGGTCAGGTTGAACATGTAGGTATTACAGACTGGGTCAGGGAGAGGTGGAACATGTAGGTATTACAGACTGGGTCAGGTTGAACATGTAGGTATTACAGACTGGGTCAGGTTGAACATGTAGGTATTACAGACTGGGTCAGGTTGAACATGTAGGTATTACAGACTGGGTCAGGGAGAGGTTGAACATGTAGGTATTACAGACTGGGTCAGGGAGAGGTTGAACATGTAGGTATTACAGACTGGGTCAGGTTGAACATGTAGGTATTACAGACTGGGTCAGGTTGAACATGTAACATGTAGGTATTACAGACTGGGTCAGGGAGAGGTGTAACATGTAGGTATTACAGACTGGGTCATGGAGAGGTGTAACATGTAGGTATTACAGACTGGGTCAGGGAGAGGTGTAACATGTAGGTATTACAGACTGGGTCAGGTGGAACATGTAGGTATTACAGACTGGGTCAGGGAGAGGTGAACATGTAGGTATTACAGACTGGGTCAGGTTGAACATGTAGGTATTACAGACTGGGTCAGGTTGAACATGTAGGTATTACAGACTGGGTCAGGGAGAGGTGGAACATGTAGGTATTACAGACTGGGTCAGGGAGAGGTTGAACATGTAGGTATTACAGACTGGGTCAGGTTGAACATGTAGGTATTACAGACTGGGTCAGGTTGAACATGTAGGTATTACAGACTGGGTCAGGGAGAGGTTGAACATGTAGGTATTACAGACTGGGTCAGGGAGAGGTTGAACATGTAGGTATTACAGACTGGGTCAGGTGGAACATGTAGGTATTACAGACTGGGTCAGGTGGAACATGTAGGTATTACAGACTGGGTCAGGGAGAGTTTGAACTTGTAGGTATTACAGACTGGGTCAGGGAGAGGTGGAACATGTAGGTATTACAGACTGGGTCAGGTTGAACATGTAGGTATTACAGACTGGGTCAGGGAGAGGTGGAACATGTAGGTATTACAGACTGGGTCAGGGAGAGGTGTAACATGTAGGTATTACAGACTGGGTCAGGGAGAGGTGTAACATGTAGGTATTACAGACTGGGTCAGGTGGAACATGTAGGTATTACAGACTGGGTCAGGGAGAGGTGGAACATGTAGGTATTACAGACTGGGTCAGGGAGAGGTTGAACATGTAGGTATTACAGACTGGGACAGGGAGAGGTGGAACATGTAGGTATTACAGACTGGGTCAGGTTGAACATGTAGGTATTACAGACTGGGTCAGGTTGAACATGTAGGTATTACAGACTGGGTCAGGTGGAACATGTAGGTATTACAGACTGGGTCAGGTTGAACATGTAGGTATTACAGACTGGGTCAGGGAGAGGTTGAACATGTAGGTATTACAGACTGGGTCAGGGAGAGGTGGAACATGTAGGTATTACAGACTGGGTCAGGGAGAGGTTGAACATGTAGGTATTACAGACTGGGTCAGGTTGAACATGTAGGTATTACTGACTGGGTCAGGTTGAACATGTAGGTATTACAGACTGGGTCAGGTTGAACATGTAGTTATTACAGACTGGGTCAGGTTGAACATGTAGGTATTACAGACTGGGTCAGGTGGAACATGTAGGTATTACAGACTGGGTCAGGTTGAACATGTAGGTATTACAGACTGGGTCAGGGAGAGGTGGAACATGTAGGTATTACAGACTGGGTCAGGGAGAGGTTGAACATGTAGGTATTACAGACTGGGTCAGGTTGAACATGTAGGTATTACAGACTGGGTCAGGGAGAGGTGGAACATGTAGGTATTACAGACTGGGTCAGGTTGAACATGTAGGTATTACAGACTGGGTCAGGGAGAGGTGGAACATGTAGGTATTACAGACTGGGTCAGGTTGAACATGTAGGTATTACAGACTAGGTCAGGGAGAGGTGGAACATGTAGGTATTACAGACTGGGTCAGGGAGAGGTGTAACATGTAGGTATTACAGACTGGGTCAGGTTGAACATGTAGGTATTACAGACTGGGTCAGGTGGAACATGTAGGTATTACAGACTGGGTCAGGGAGAGGTGTAACATGTAGGTATTACAGACTGGGTCAGGTTGAACATGTAGGTATTACAGACTGGGTCAGGTGGAACATGTAGGTATTACAGACTGGGTCAGGGAGAGGTGTAACATGTAGGTATTACAGACTGGGTCAGGTTGAACATGTAGGTATTACAGACTGGGTCAGGGAGAGGTGGAACATGTAGGTTTTACAGACTGGGTCAGGTTGAACATGTAGGTATTACAGACTGGGTCAGGGAGAGGTGGAACATGTAGGTATTACAGACTGGGTCAGGGAGAGGTGGAACATGTAGGTATTACAGACTGGTTCAGGGAGAGGTGGAACATGTAGGTATTACAGACTGGGTCAGGGAGAGGTTGAACATGTAGGTATTACAGACTGGGACAGGGAGAGGTGGAACATGTAGGTATTACAGACTGGGTCAGGGAGAGGTGGAACATGTAGGTATTACAGACTGGGTCAGGGAGAGGTGTAACATGTAGGTATTACTGACTGGGTCAGGTTGAACATGTAGGTATTACAGACTGGGTCAGGTTGAACATGTAGGTATTACAGACTGGGTCAGGGAGAGGTGGAACATGTAGGTATTACAGACTGGGTCAGGTTGAACATGTAGGTATTACAGACTGGGTCAGGTTGAACATGTAGGTATTACAGACTGGGTCAGGTTGAACATGTAGTTATTACAGACTGGGTCAGGTGGAACATTTAGGTATTACAGACTGGGTCAGGGAGAGGTTGAACATGTAGGTATTACAGACTGGGTCAGGTTGAACATGTAGGTATTACAGACTGGGTCAGGTTGAACATGTAGGTATTACAGACTGGGTCAGGGAGAGGTGAAACATGTAGGTATTGCAGACTGGCTCAGGGAGAGGTGAAACATGTAGGTATTACAGACTGGGTCAGGTTGAACATGTAGGTATTACAGACTGGGTCAGGTTGAACATGTAGGTATTACAGACTGGGTCAGGTTGAACATGTAGGTATTACAGACTGGGTCAGGGAGAGGTGAAACATGTAGGTATTACAGACTGGGTCAGGTTGAACATGTAGGTATTACAGACTGGGTCAGGTTGAACATGTAGGTATTACAGACTGGGTCAGGGAGAGGTTGAACATGTAGGTATTACAGACTGGGTCAGGGAGAGGTGGAACATGTAGGTATTACAGACTGGGTCAGGTTGAACATGTAGGTTTTACAGACTGGGTCAGGCTGAACATGTAGGTATTACAGACTGGGTCAGGGAGAGGTGGAACATGTAGGTATTACAGACTGGGTCAGGCTGAACATGTAGGTATTACAGACTGGGTCAGGGAGAGGTGGAACATGTAGGTATTACAGACTGGGTCAGGTTGAACATGTAGGTATTACAGACTGGGTCAGGGAGAGGTGGGACATGTAGGTATTACAGACTGGGTCAGGGAGAGGTGTAACATGTAGGTATTACAGACTCGGTCAGGGAGAGGTTGAACATGTAGGTATTACAGACTGGGTCAGGTTGAACATGTAGGTATTACAGACTGGGTCAGGGAGAGGTGGAACATGTAGGTATTACAGACTGGGTCAGGTTGAACATGTAGGTATTACAGACTGGGTCAGGGAGAGGTTGAACATGTAGGTATTACAGACTGGGTCAGGGAGAGGTGGAACATGTAGGTATTACAGACTGGGTCAGGGAGAGGTGGAACATGTAGGTATTACAGACTGGGTCAGGGAGAGGTTGAACATGTAGGTATTACAGACTGGGTCAGGTTGAACATGTAGGTATTACAGACTGGGTCAGGGAGAGGTTGAACATGTAGGTATTACAGACTGGGTCAGGGAGAGGTGGAACATGTAGGTATTACAGACTGGGTCAGGTTGAACATGTAGGTATTACAGACTGGGTCAGGGAGAGGTGGAACATGTAGGTATTACAGACTGGGTCAGGTTGAACATGTAGGTATTACAGACTGGGTCAGGGAGAGGAGGAACATGTAGGTATTACAGACTGGGTCAGGGAGAGGTGGAACATGTAGGTATTACAGACTGGGTCAGGGAGAGGTGGAACATGTAGGTATTACAGACTGGGTCAGGGAGAGGTTGAACATGTAGGTATTACAGACTGGGTCAGGTTGAACATGTAGGTATTACAGACTGGGTCAGGGAGAGGTGTAACATGTAGGTATTACAGACTGGGTCAAGTTGAACATGTAGGTATTACAGACTGGGTCAGGTTGAACATGTAGGTATTACAGACTGGGTCAGGTTGAACATGTAGGTATTACAGACTGGGTCAGGGAGAGGTTGAACATGTAGGTATTACAGACTGGGTCAGGGAGAGGTGGAACATGTAGGTATTACAGACTGGGTCAGGTTGAACATGTAGGTATTACAGACTGGGTCAGGGAGAGGTGGAACATGTAGGTATTACAGACTGGGTCAGGTTGAACATGTAGGTATTACAGACTAGTTCAGGGAGAGGTGGAACATGTAGGTATTACAGACTGGGTCAGGTTGAACATGTAGGTATTACAGACTGGGTCAGGTTGAACATGTAGGTATTACAGACTGGGTCAGGTTGAACATGTAGGTATTACAGACTGGGTCAGGGAGAGGTGGAACATGTAGGTATTACAGACTGGGTCAGGGAGAGGTGGAACATGTAGGTATTACAGACTGGGTCAGGTTGAACATGTAGGTATTACAGACTGGGTCAGGTTGAACATGTAGGTATTACAGACTGGGTCAGGGAGAGGTTGAACATGTAGGTATTACAGACTGGGTCAGGGAGAGGTGGAACATGTAGGTATTACAGACTGGGTCAGGTTGAACATGTAGGTATTACAGACTGGGTCAGGGAGAGGTGGAACATGTAGGTATTACAGACTGGGTCAGGTTGAACATGTAGGTATTACAGACTGGGTCAGGGAGAGGTGGAACATGTAGGTATTACAGACTGGGTCAGGTTGAACATGTAGGTATTACAGACTGGGTCAGGGAGAGGTTGAACATGTAGGTATTACAGACTGGGTCAGGTTGAACATGTAGGTATTACAGACTGGGTCAGGGAGAGGTGTAACATGTAGGTATTACAGACTGGGTCAAGTTGAACATGTAGGTATTACAGACTGGGTCAGGTTGAACATGTAGGTATTATAGACTGGGTCAGGTTGAACATGTAGGTATTACAGACTGGGTCAGGGAGAGGTTGAACATGTAGGTATTACAGACTGGGTCAGGTTGAACATGTAGGTATTACAGACTGGGTCAGGGAGAGGTGGAACATGTAGGTATTACAGACTGGGTCAGGGAGAGGTGGAACATGTAGGTATTACAGACTGGGTCAGGTTGAACATGTAGGTATTACAGACTGGGTCAGGTGGAACATGTAGGTATTACAGACTGGGTCAGGTTGAACATGTAGGTATTACAGACTGGGTCAGGTTGAACATGTAGGTATTACAGACTGGGTCAGGGAGAGGTTGAACATGTAGGTATTACAGACTGGGTCAGGGAGAGGTGGAACATGTAGGTATTACAGACTGGGTCAGGTTGAACATGTAGGTATTACAGACTGGGTCAGGGAGAGGTGGAACATGTAGGTATTACAGACTGGGTCAGGTTGAACATGTAGGTATTACAGACTGGGTCAGGTTGAACATGTAGGTATTACAGACTGGGTCAGGGAGAGGTTGAACATGTAGGTATTACAGACTGGGTCAGGGAGAGTTGGAACATGTAGGTATTACAGACTGGGTCAGGGAAAGGTGGAACATGTAGGTATTACAGACTGGGTCAGGGAGAGGTTGAACATGTAGGTATTACAGACTGGGTCAGGTTGAACATGTAGGTATTACAGACTGGGTCAGGGAGAGGTGTAACATGTAGGTATTACAGACTGGGTCAAGTTGAACATGTAGGTATTACAGACTGGGTCAGGTTGAACATGTAGGTATTACAGACTGGGTCAGGTTGAACATGTAGGTATTACAGACTGGGTCAGGGAGAGGTTGAACATGTAGGTATTACAGACTGGGTCAGGGAGAGGTGGAACATTTAGGTATTACAGACTGGGTCAGGTTGAACATGTAGGTATTACAGACTGGGTCAGGGAGAGGTGGAACATGTAGGTATTACAGACTGGGTCAGATTGAACATGTAGGTATTACAGACTGGGTCAGGGAGAGGTGGAACATGTAGGTATTACAGACTGGGTCAGGTTGAACATGTAGGTATTACAGACTGGGTCAGGTTGAACATGTAGGTATTACAGACTGGGTCAGGGAGAGGTTGAACATGTAGGTATTACAGACTGGGTCAGGGAGAGGTGGAACATGTAGGTATTACAGACTGGGTCAGGGAGAGACATGTAGGTATTACATACTGGATCAGGGAGAGGTGGAACATGTAGGTATTACAGACTGGGTCAGGGAGAGGTATAACATGTAGGTATTACAGACTGGGTCAAGTTGAACATGTAGGTATTACAGACTGGGTCAGGTTGAACATGTAGGTATTACAGACTGGGTCAGGTTGAACATGTAGGTATTACAGACTGGGTCAGGGAGAGGTTGAACATGTAGGTATTACAGACTGGGTCAGGGAGAGGTGTAACATGTAGGTATTACAGACTGGGTCAAGTTGAACATGTAGGTATTACAGACTGGGTCAGGTTGAACATGTAGGTATTACAGACTGGGTCAGGTTGAACATGTCGGTATTACAGACTGGGTCAGGGAGAGGTGGAACATGTAGGTATTACAGACTGGGTCAGGTTGAACATGTAGGTATTACAGACTGGGTCAGGGAGAGGTGGAACATGTAGGTATTACAGACTGGGTCAGGTTGAACATGTAGGTATTACAGACTGGGTCAGGGAGAGGTGGGACATGTAGGTATTACAGACTGGGTCAGGTTGAACATGTAGGTATTACAGACTGGGTCAGGTTGAACATGTAGGTATTACAGACTGGGTCAGGGAGAGGTGGAACATGTAGGTATTACAGACCGAGCTCAGGGAGAGGTGGAACATGTAGGTATTACAGACTGGGTCAGGTTGAACATGTAGGTATTACAGACTGGGTCAGGGAGAGGTGGAACATGTAGGTATTACAGACCGGGCTCAGGGAGAGGTGGAACATGTAGGTATTACAGACTGGGTCAGGTTGAACATGTAGGTATTACAGACTGGGTCAGGGAGAGGTGTAACATGTAGGTATTACAGACTGGGTCAGGGAGAGGTGGAACATGTAGGTATTACAGACTGGGTCAGGGAGAGGTTGAACATGTAGGTATTACAGACTGGGTCAGGTTGAACATGTAGGTATTACAGACTGGGTCAGGGAGAGGTTGAACATGTAGGTATTACAGACTGGGTCAGGGAGAGGTTGAACATGTAGGTATTACAGACTGGGTCAGGGAGAGGTGGAACTTGTAGGTATTACAGACTGGGTCAGGGAGAGGTGGAACATGTAGGTATTACAGACTGGGTCAGGGAGAGGTTGAACATGTCAGGAGAGGTTGAACATGTAGGTATTACAGACTGGGTCAGGTTGAACATGTAGGTATTACAGACTGGGTCAGGTTGAACATGTAGGTATTACAGACTGGGACAGGGAGAGGTGGAACATGTAGGTATTACAGACTGGGTCAGGGAGAGGTGGAACATGTAGGTATTACAGACCGGGCTCAGGGAGAGGTGGAACATGTAGGTATTACAGACTGGGTCAGGTTGAACATGTAGGTATTACAGACTGGGTCAGGGAGAGGTGTAACATGTAGGTATTACAGACTGGGTCAGGGAGAGGTGGAACATGTAGGTATTACAGACTGGGTCAGGGAGAGGTTGAACATGTAGGTATTACAGACTGGGTCAGGTTGAACATGTAGGTATTACAGACTGGGTCAGGGAGAGGTTGAAGGGAGAGGTTGAACATGTAGGTATTACAGACTGGGTCAGGGAGAGGTTGAACATGTAGGAATTACAGACTGGGTCAGGGAGAGGTGGAACTTGTAGGTATTACAGACTGGGTCAGGGAGAGGTGGAACATGTAGGTATTACAGACTGGGTCAGGGAGAGGTTGAACATGTAGGTATTACAGACTGGGTCAGGTTGAACATGTAGGTATTACAGACTGGGTCAGGTTGAACATGTAGGTATTACAGACTGGGTCAGGGAGAGGTTGAACATGTAGGTATTACAGACTGGGTCAGGTTGAACATGTAGGTATTACAGACTGGGTCAGGTTGAACATGTAGGTATTACAGACTGGGTCAGGGAGAGGTGGAACAAGTAGGTATTACAGACTGGGTCAGGTTGAGGTGGAACATGTAGGTATTACAGACTGGGTCAGGTTGAACATGTAGGTATTACAGACTGGGTCAGGGAGAGGTTGAACATGTAGGTATTACAGACTGGGTCAGGGAGAGGTTGAACATGTAGGTATTACAGACTGGGTCAGGGAGAGACATGTAGGTATTACATACTCGGTCAGGGAGAGGTGGAACATGTAGGTATTACAGACTGGGTCAGGGAGAGGTGTAACATGTAGGTATTACAGACTGGGTCAGGTTGAACATGTAGGTATTACAGACTGGGTCAGGTTGAACATGTAGGTATTACAGACTGGGTCAGGTTGAACATGTAGGTATTACAGACTGAGTCAGGGAGAGGTGGAACATGTAGGTATTACAGACTGGGTCAGGGAGAGGTTGAACATGTAGGTATTACAGACTGGGTCAGGTTGAACATGTAGGTATTACAGACTGGGTCAGGTTGAACATGTAGGTATTACAGACTGGGTCAGGGAGAGGTTGAACATGTAGGTATTACAGACTGGGTCAGGGAGAGGTGGAACATGTAGGTATTACAGACTGGGTCAGGTTGAACATGTAGGTATTACAGACTGGGTCAGGGAGAGGTGGAACATGTAGGTATTACAGACTGGGTCAGGTTGAACATGTAGGTATTACAGACTGGGTCAGGTTGAACATGTAGGTATTACAGACTGGGTCAGGGAGAGGTGGAACATGTAGGTATTACAGACTGGGTCAGGGAGAGGTGGAACATGTAGGTATTACAGACTGGGTCAGGTTGAACATGTAGGTATTACAGACTGGGTAAGGTTGAACATGTAGGTATTACAGACTGGGTCAGGGAGATGTGGAACATGTAGGTATTACAGACTGGGTCAGGTTGAACATGTAGGTATTACAGACTGGGTCAGGGTGAGGTGTAACATGTAGGTATTACAGACTGGGTCAGGGAGAGGTGGAACATGTAGGTATTACAGACTGGGTCAGGGAGAGGTGTAACATGTAGGTATTACAGACTGGGTCAGGTGAAACATGTAGGTATTACAGACTGGGTCAGGGAGAGGTTGAACATGTAGGTATTACAGATTGGGTCAGGTGGAACATGTAGGTATTACAGACTGGGTCAGGGAGAGGTGGAACATGTAGGTATTACAGACTGGGTCAGGGAGAGGTGGAACATGTAGGTATTACAGACTGGGTCAGGGAGAGGTGGAACATGTAGGTATTACAGACTGGTTCAGGGAGAGGTGGAACATGTAGGTATTACAGACTGGGTCAGGGAGAGGTGGAACATGTAGGTATTACAGACTGGGTCAGGGAGAGGTGGAACATGTAGGTATTACAGACTGGGTCAGGTTGAACATGTAGGTATTACAGACTGGGTCAGGGAGAGGTTGAACATGTAGGTATTACAGACTGGGTCAGGGAGAGGTGTAACATGTAGGTATTACAGACTGGGTCAGGTTGAACATGTAGGTATTACAGACTGGGTCAGGGAGAGGTGTAACATGTAGGTATTACAGACTGGGTCAGGTTGAACATGTAGGTATTACAGACTGGGTCAGGTGGAACATGTAGGTATTACAGACTGGGTCAGGTTGAACATGTAGGTATTACAGACTGGGTCAGGGAGAGACGGAACATGTAGGTATTACAGACTGGGTCAGGTTGAACATGTAGGTATTACAGACTGGGTCAGGTGGAACATGTAGGTATTACAGACTGGGTCAGGGAGAGGTGGAACATGTAGGTATTACAGACCGAGCTCAGGGAGAGGTGGAACATGTAGGTATTACAGACTGGGTCAGGTTGAACATGTAGGTATTACAGACTGGGTCAGGGAGAGGTGGAACATGTAGGTATTACAGACCGGGCTCAGGGAGAGGTGGAACATGTAGGTATTACAGACTGGGTCAGGTTGAACATGTAGGTATTACAGACTGGGTCAGGGAGAGGTGTAACATGTAGGTATTACAGACTGGGTCAGGGAGAGGTGGAACATGTAGGTATTACAGACTGGGTCAGGGAGAGGTTGAACATGTAGGTATTACAGACTGGGTCAGGTTGAACATGTAGGTATTACAGACTGGGTCAGGGAGAGGTTGAACATGTAGGTATTACAGACTGGGTCAGGGAGAGGTTGAACATGTAGGTATTACAGACTGGGTCAGGGAGAGGTGGAACTTGTAGGTATTACAGACTGGGTCAGGGAGAGGTGGAACATGTAGGTATTACAGACTGGGTCAGGGAGAGGTTGAACATGTAGGTATTACAGACTGGGTCAGGTTGAACATGTAGGTATTACAGACTGGGTCAGGTTGAACATGTAGGTATTACAGACTGGGTCAGGGAGAGGTTGAACATGTAGGTATTACAGACTGGGTCAGGTTGAACATGTAGGTATTACAGACTGGGTCAGGTTGAACATGTAGGTATTACAGACTGGGTCAGGGAGAGGTGGAACAAGTAGGTATTACAGACTGGGTCAGGTTGAGGTGGAACATGTAGGTATTACAGACTGGGTCAGGTTGAACATGTAGGTATTACAGACTGGGTCAGGGAGAGGTTGAACATGTAGGTATTACAGACTGGGTCAGGGAGAGGTTGAACATGTAGGTATTACAGACTGGGTCAGGGAGAGACATGTAGGTATTACATACTCGGTCAGGGAGAGGTGGAACATGTAGGTATTACAGACTGGGTCAGGGAGAGGTGTAACATGTAGGTATTACAGACTGGGTCAGGTTGAACATGTAGGTATTACAGACTGGGTCAGGTTGAACATGTAGGTATTACAGACTGGGTCAGGTTGAACATGTAGGTATTACAGACTGAGTCAGGGAGAGGTGGAACATGTAGGTATTACAGACTGGGTCAGGGAGAGGTGGAACATGTAGGTATTACAGACTGGGTCAGGTTGAACATGTAGGTATTACAGACTGGGTCAGGGAGAGGTGGAACATGTAGGTATTACAGACTGGGTCAGGTTGAACATGTAGGTATTACAGACTGGGTCAGGTTGAACATGTAGGTATTACAGACTGGGTCAGGGAGAGGTGGAACATGTAGGTATTACAGACTGGGTCAGGGAGAGGTGGAACATGTAGGTATTACAGACTGGGTCAGGTTGAACATGTAGGTATTACAGACTGGGTAAGGTTGAACATGTAGGTATTACAGACTGGGTCAGGGAGAGGTGGAACATGTAGGTATTACAGACTGGGTCAGGTTGAACATGTAGGTATTACAGACTGGGTCAGGGAGAGGTGTAACATGTAGGTATTACAGACTGGGTCAGGGAGAGGTGGAACATGTAGGTATTACAGACTGGGTCAGGGAGAGGTGTAACATGTAGGTATTACAGACTGGGTCAGGTGAAACATGTAGGTATTACAGACTGGGTCAGGGAGAGGTTGAACATGTAGGTATTACAGATTGGGTCAGGTGGAACATGTAGGTATTACAGACTGGGTCAGGGAGAGGTGGAACATGTAGGTATTACAGACTGGGTCAGGGAGAGGTGGAACATGTAGGTATTACAGACTGGGTCAACGAGAGGTGGAACATGTAGGTATTACAGACTGGTTCAGGGAGAGGTGGAACATGTAGGTATTACAGACTGGGTCAGGGAGAGGTGGAACATGTAGGTATTACAGACTGGGTCAGGGAGAGGTGGAACATGTAGGTATTACAGACTGGGTCAGGTTGAACATGTAGGTATTACAGACTGGGTCAGGGAGAGGTTGAACATGTAGGTATTACAGACTGGGTCAGGGAGAGGTGTAACATGTAGGTATTACAGACTGGGTCAGGTTGAACATGTAGGTATTACAGACTGGGTCAGGGAGAGGTGTAACATGTAGGTATTACAGACTGGGTCAGGTTGAACATGTAGGTATTACAGACTGGGTCAGGTGGAACATGTAGGTATTACAGACTGGGTCAGGTTGAACATGTAGGTATTACAGACTGGGTCAGGGAGAGATGGAACATGTAGGTATTACAGACTGGGTCAGGTTGAACATGTAGGTATTACAGACTGGGTCAGGTGGAACATGTAGGTATTACAGACTGGGTCAGGGAGAGATGGAACATGTAGGTATTACAGACTGGGTCAGGGAGAGGTTGAACATGTAGGTATTACAGACTGGGTCAGGGAGAGGTGTAACATGTAGGTATTACAGACTGGGTCAGGTGGAACATGTAGGTATTACAGACTGGGTCAGGTTGAACATGTAGGTATTACAGACTGGGTCAGGTGGAACATGTAGGTATTACAGACTGGGTCAGGTTGAACATGTAGGTATTACAGACTGGGTCAGGTTGAACATGTAGGTATTACAGACTGGGTCAGGGAGAGGTGGAACATGTAGGTATTACAGACTGGGTCAGTTTGAACATGTAGGTATTACATACTGGGTCAGGGAGAGGTTGAACATGTGGGTATTACAGACTGGGTCAGTTTGAACATGCAGGTATTACAGACTGGGTCAGGGAGAGGTGAAACATGTAGGTATTACAGACAGGGACAGGTTGAACATGTAGGTATTACAGACTGGGTCAGGTTGAACATGTAGGTATTACAGACTGGGTCAGGGAGAGGTGGAACATGTAGGTATTACAGACTGGGTCAGGGAGAGGTGTAACATGTAGGTATTACAGACTGGGTCAGGGAGAGGTTGAACATGTAGGTATTACAGACTGGGTCAGGTTGAACATGTAGGTATTACAGACTGGGTCAGGGAGAGGTGGAACATTTAGGTATTACAGACTGGGTCAG
Organism: Oncorhynchus clarkii lewisi; assembly: GCF_045791955.1. Lineage (NCBI taxonomy): Eukaryota > Metazoa > Chordata > Actinopteri > Salmoniformes > Salmonidae > Oncorhynchus > Oncorhynchus clarkii. The sequence continues at coordinate 4,076,326 of NC_092148.1, forward strand.
GGAGAGGTGGAACATGTAGGTATTACAGACTGGGTCAGGGAGAGGCTGAAAATGGCAGTGAAGACACCCGTCAGCTGATCCCAAGGCTCTGAGGATGCATCATGGTAATCCGTGTGGCCCCGCGGGCCTCGTGAATGTTAACCTGTTTAAAGGTCCTACTCACATCGGCTACGGAGAGCGAGATCACACAGTCGTCCCGGAACTGCTGGTGCTCTCATGCATGGTTCAGTGTTATTGGCCTCCCTTCGTAATTCTGTATTGACGCTTTGCCTGTTTGACGGCTCGTCGGAGGTCGTAGTGGGTTTTCTTATAAGCGTCCAGATTCGTTTTCCGTACCTTGAAAGCGGCAGCTCTAGCGGATGTTGTCTGTAATCCATGGCTTCTGGTTGGGATATGTACGTACGGTCACTGTGGGGACGACGTCATCGATGCACTTATTAACGAAGCCGGTAACTGATGTAGGTATACCCCCGGAAAATATTCCAGTTTCTGCTAGCGAAGCAGTCCTGTAGCTTAGCATCCGCTTCAACGGACAACTTCCATATTAAGCTCGTCACGGGTACTTCCTGTTTGAGTTTTTGCTTGTAAGCAGGAATCAGGAGGATGGAGTTATGGTCAGATTTGCCAAAGGGAGGGTGAGGGAGAGATTTGTACGTGTTTCTGTGTGTGGAGTAAAGGTGGTCTAGAGTTTTTTCACCTCTAGTTGCACAGGTGATATTCTGGTAACGATTAGGTAAAACGGATTTTAGTTCTCGTGGCGGAAACAATATGTACAAAAAAAGTTAAGATCAGTAAATAAAAAATAAAAATAAGAAGGCAAAATTGGTCAGCTATCCACTGCAGTGCCATTGTGTGTGTGTGTGTGTGTGTGTGTGTGTGTGTGTGTGTGTGTGTGTGTGTGTGGTGTGTGTGTGTGTGTGTGTGTGTATGTGTGTGTGTGTAATTACCCCATCATGTTACACATCTGTGGTGTTGAAGGAACGGTGCAACCCAAACAGCCCAATGACACCAATGACACCAATGACACCAATGACACCAATGACACCAATGACACCAATGCACTAATTCATCTTCCTCTAGTTCTGCTACACCAGCAGTTACAAACAGTGTGTGTGTGTGTGTGTGTGTGTGTGTGAGTGTTTGTGTGTGTGTGTGTGTGTGTGTGTGTTTGTGTGTGTATGAGTGAGTGTTTGTGTGTGTGTGTGTGCGTGTGTGTGTATGAGTGAGTGTTTGTGTGTGTGTGTGTGTGTGTGTGTGTGTGTGTGTATGAGTGAGTGTTTGTGTGTGTGTGTGTGTGTGTGTGTGAGTGAGTGTTTGTGTGTGTGTGTGTGTGTGTGAGTGCTTGCGTGCGTGCGTGTGCACGTTCATGTGTGTGTGTGTGTGTGTGTTTGTGTGTGTGAGTGCTTGCGTGCTTGCGTGCGTGCTTGTGCACGTGCGTGTGTGTGTGTGTGTGTATGTGTGTGTGTGTGTGTGTGTGCGTGTGTGCGTGCGTTCGTGCGTGCGTGCGTCTGTGCGTGCGTGCGTGCGTGAATGAATGAGTGTGTGTGTATGTGTGTGTGTGTGTGTAGCTGTGATCTGTCAGATCAGATCAGACTAACCACCCTGAAGGTGTTCCGTGGAGGTGCATTCCGGAACTCTGACATCACGTCTTGGAGTCAGCAGACTCTCACATCACAGGCAGAAACAGAGTCAGATACATGGTAATGGAAAAGCTTTCTAAGTCCTGCTCTGAGATAGAACTAAGGCCGAAAACTCTCTGTTTATACAAACCAACATGATTGCCTACAATTAGGAAAGGATTGGATTTAGAATGAGACGGTGTGGTTTAACAACTTGATTCTGTAGAAATTAGCGTCGTCCGCTATAATTACGTAAAGAAGTCTCCCTGTACTCAAACCGTATTCGAGTGACTGTATTTGTTGTGTCCTCTTATATTGTCCCGCACGTTAATTACTGTAGTTTGTCAGTGTCTCAGCGATCCTAAAGGTTCTGCTACGGTTCTACAGCATCTAGCCCCAGTGTAGGCTAACCAAGGTCTTATGTAGAGACTGTATGTGTGAACAGCTCTTGTTGTTCCCCACCAGGCAAGGGCTTTGTCTGTACTGGCAACTGTATCTGATCCAACAGTTACGTGTTTACAGTTATATAGTTATACAGTATAGAGTTATACAGTTATACAGTTATACAGTATAGAGTTATACAGTATACAGTATACAGTTATATAGTTATACAGTTATATAGTTACACAGTATACAGTTATACAGTATATAGTTAGTTATACAGTATACAGTTATACAGTATACAGTTATACAGTTATATAGTTATACAGTTATACAGTATACAGTTATATAGTATAGAGTTATACAGTACACTATACAGTTATACACTATACAGTATAGAGTTATACAGTATACAGTTATACAGTTATACAGTTATACACTATACAGTATACAGTTATACACTATGCAGTTATACAGTTATACAGTTACGTGTTTACAGCTATATAGTTATACAGTATACAGTTATATAGTATATAGTTATACACTTTACAGTTATACAGTATACAGTATACAGTTATACACTATGCAGTTATACAGTTATACAGTTACGTGTTTACAGTTATACAGTATACAGTATGTAGTTATACACTATATAGTTATACAGTTATACACTATACAGTTACGTGTTTACAGTTATACAGTTATAAAGTATAGAGTTGTACAGTATAGAGTTATACAGTATACAGTTATAAAGTATATAGTTATAAAGTATACAGTTGTACAGTATACAGTTGTACAGTATACAGTTATAAAGTATACAGTTGTACAATCCAAGTTACAGTGCATTTGGAAAGTATTCAGACCCTTTGACTTTTTCCAAATGTTGTTAAGTTACAGCCTTATTCTGAAATGGATTAAATGCATTTTTCCTCCTCAATCTACACACAATACCCCATAATGACATCACAATACCCCATAATGACATCACAATACCCCATAATGACATCACAATACCCCCGTAATGACATCACAATACCCCGTAATGACATCACAATACCCCATAATGACATCACAATACCCCATAATGACAAAGTGAAAACAGGTTTATAGATATTTTTGCAAATGTATAAAAAAAACAAAAACAGAAATACCTTTATTTACATGAGTATTCAGACCCTTTGCTTTTAGACTCAAAATGGAGCTCAGGTGCATCCTGTTTCCATTGATCATCCTTGAGATGTTTCTACAACTTGATTGGAGTCCAACTGTGGTAAATTCAATTGATTGGACATGATTTGGAAGTGCACACGCCTGTCTATATAAGGTTCCACAGTTGACAGTGCATGTCAGAGCAAAAATCAAGCGATGAGGTCGAAGGAATTGGCATCCTCCCTACGGTGAAGCATGGTGGTGGCAGAATCATACTGTAGGGATGTTTTTCATCTGCAGGTTGACCAGTCAGGATCGAGGGAAAGATGAACGGAGCAAAGCACAAAGATCTTTGATGAAAACCTGCTCCAGAGCACTCAGGAACTCAGACTGGGGCGTAGGTTCACCTTCCGACAGGACAACGACCCTAAGCACTCAGGACCTCAGACTGGGGCCTAGGTTCACCTTCCGACAGGACAACGACCCTAAGCACTCAGGGCCTCAGACTGGGGCGTAGGTTCACCTTCCGACAGGACAACGACCCTAAGCACACAGACAAGACAACGCAGGGCTGACTTCGGGACAAGTCTCTGAATGTCCTTGAGTGGCCCAGCTAGAGCTCGGATTTGAACCCGATCGAACATCTCTGGAGGGACCTGAAAATAGCTGTGCAGCGATGCTCCCCATCCAACCTGACAGAGCTTGAGAGGATCTGCAGAGAAAAATGGGAGAAACTCCCCAAATACAGATGTGCCAAGCTTGTAGCGTCATACTCAAGAAGACTGGAGGCTGTAATCGCTGCCAGGTGCTTCAACTAAGTACTGAGTAAAGGGTCTGAACAATTATATAAATGTGATATTTCCATTTTATATTTTATTTTTGGGGCAAAAAATTTCAACAAACCTCTTTTTGCTTTGTCATTACGGGGGTATTGTGATGTCATTATAAAGTATTGTGATGTCATTACGGGGGTATTGTGATGTCATTATGGGGGTATTGTGTGTAGATTGATGAGGGAAAAAAACAATTGAATCAATTTTTGAATAGGGCTGTAACCTAACAAAATGTGGAAAAAGTCAAGGGGTCTGAATACTTTCTGAATGTACTGCATATACTGTATACAGTATAGCCAACCTACACTTAATCCAATCATGCAAATATAATAGAAATACATTTGAACTTGATAGTTGATACTTGATACTAGGCACTTTGTTTGACACTCCCTAAATAGTCACAACATCATTATGTGACAAATGCCTTAAAAGTTTAACTTGATTCTTTGGTACTTTGTTTGACGCTCCCTAAACAGTCACGACATCATTATGTGACAAATGCCTTAAAAGTTTAACTTGATAATAGGCACTTTGTTTGACGCTCCCTAAACAGTCACGACATCATTATGTGACAAATGCCTTAAAAAGTTGAACTTGATTCTTTGGTACTTTGTTTGTGTTGTTTAAATACCATGTGAAGATATACACCAGGCCAGATAAGTAGGCTTCTACATGTGTCAGCATGGGTTTGAGATATAGTTTGAAAACAGATCTAGGATTTAAGTGTTTTGTGTTTAATTGCTCTGTGGCGTCTCTGTTCAGCAGAACTGTTTTCTATGGCCTTATGGCTCACACCACCGGTCGATACCACTAATTACAAACGCTTTAACTACACTTGAACTGCTGCTCAGTCACACCCTACCATTTAAAATCTCTGAACCAATCACCCAAGCATTTAAAAGCCATTGACCAATAACGCGGTTCCCGCTAGCCAACTTTAAACCACACGGCGCTCAGAGCCGAGCAGAGTTAGAGCACAGCAGTGTAACAGCCAACACCACAATAAGGGCCCAATGTGAACTTCTGACAAAAAACTAATCCTTGTTTTATCATCACTGTTAATCTGAATGCCCTCCATAAAAACCCCCATAAACTGTCTCTTAATGCCTTTGATAACGTTGTGTGTGTGGAGGGGGGTTCTGGGAGGGGGCGCTCTGGGATGAAAGGACACGTGAATACGGACGTTGAGCTAGCTGCTTTGACAGGACGGTTTCTCTCTCTCTCTCTCTCTCTCTCTCTCTCTCTCTGTCTCTCTCTCTCTGTCTCTCTGTCTCTCTCTCTCTCTGTCTCTCTCTCTCTCTGTCTCTCTGTCTCTCTGTCTCTCTGTCTCTCTGTCTCTCTGTCTCTCTCTCTCTCTCTCTCTCTCTCTCTCTCTCTCTCTCTCTCTCTCTCTCTCTCTCTCTCTCTCTCTCTCTCTCTCTCTCTTTCTCTCTCCTCATAAGACACAGTAGAGTTATGGTGTGGTGGAAGGAGTTTCCGTTGGCAGTGGTCCATAGGAACCCATGGGAATTACAAGTTCAGCATCTTCTCAAACACTAAACTCACAGCTTTGTAACATGCAGACGATCACCAGAGACGTCCTACTTTTAAAAACGTTATATATACTGTACATATATATATATATATATATGTATATACAGTATATATTTTAGTGAACTATTTTTCTTGTTTTGATTTAAACAGCTATAATACAATACAATAGCCAATAGAAACAATGGATCTCAGTGACCAGGATATTCTTCAGTTCTTCTTCTTCTTCTTCTGTGGAGGCTTCCGGCGCCGACAGAGATGGCCGCCTCGCTTCGCGTTCCTAGGAAACTATGCAGTTTTTTGTTTTTTTACGTGTTATTTCTTACATTAGTACCCCAGGTCATCTTAGGTTTCATTACATACAGTCGAGAAGAACTACTGAATATAAGATCAGCGTCAACTCACCATCAGTACGACCAAGAATATGTTTTTCGCGACGCGGACCCTGTGTTCTGCCTTACAAACAGGACAACGGAGTGGATCCTATGCAGCGACCCAAAAAAACGACTCCGAAAGAGAGGGAAACGAGGCGGTTTTTTGGTCAGACTCCGGAGACGGGCACACCGTGCACCACTCCCTAGCATTCTTCTTGCCAATGTCCAGTCTCTTGACAACAAGGTTGATGAAATCCGAGCAAGGGTAGCATTCCAGAGGGACATCAGAGACTGTAAAGTCCTTTGCTTCACTGAAACATGGCTCACTGGAGAGACTCTATCCGAAGCGGTGCAGCCAACGGGTTTCTCCACGCATCGCGCTGACAGAAACAAACATCTTTCTGGTAAGAAGAGGGGCGGGGGCGTATGCCTCATGGCCAACTTGACATGGTGTGATGAAAGAAACATACAGGAACTCAAATCCTTCTGTTCACCTGATTTAGAATTCCTCACAATCAAATGTAGACCGCATTATCTACCAAGAGAATTCTCTTCGATTATAATCACAGCCGTATATATCCCCCCCCAAGCAGACACATCGATGGCTCTGAACGACCTTTATTTAACTCTCTGCAAACTGGAAACGATTTATCCAGAGGCTGCATTCATTGTAGCTGGGGATTTTAACAAGGCTAATCTGAAAACAAGACTCCCTAAATTTTATCAGCATATCGATTGCGCAACCAGGGGTGGAAAGACCTTGGATCATTGTTACTCTAACTTCCGCGACGCATATAAGGCCCTGCCCCGCCCCCCTTTCGGAAAAGCTGACCACGACTCCATTTTGTTGATCCCTGCCTACAGACAGAAACTAAAACAAGAGGCTCCCACGCTGAGGTCTGTCCAACGCTGGTCCGACCAAGCTGACTCCACACTCCAAGACTGCTTCCATCACGTGGACTGGGAGATGTTTCGTATTGCGTCAGATAACAACATTGACGAATACGCTGATTCGGTGTGCGAGTTCATTAGAACGTGCGTTGAAGATGTCGTTCCCATAGCAACGATTAAAACATTCCCTAACCAGAAACCGTGGATTGATGGCAGCATTCGTGTGAAACTGAAAGCGCGAACCACTGCTTTTAATCAGGGCAAGGTGTCTGGTAACATGACCGAATACAAACAGTGCAGCTATTCCCTCCGCAAGGCTATCAAACAAGCTAAGCGCCAGTACAGAGACAAAGTAGAATCTCAATTCAACGGCTCAGACACAAGAGGCATGTGGCAGGGTCTACAGTCAATCACGGACTACAGGAAGAAATCCAGCCCAGTCACGGACCAGGATGTCTTGCTCCCAGGCATACTAAATAACTTTTTTGCCCGCTTTGAGGACAATACAGTGCCACTGACACGGCCTGCAACGAAAACATGCGGTCTCTCCTTCACTGCAGCCGAGGTGAGTAAGACATTTAAACGTGTTAACCCTCGCAAGGCTGCAGGCCCAGACGGCATCCCCAGCCGCGCCCTCAGAGCATGCGCAGACCAGCTGGCCGGTGTGTTTACGAACATATTCAATCAATCCCTATACCAGTCTGCTGTTCCCACATGCTTCAAGAGGGCCACCATTGTTCCTGTTCCCAAGAAAGCTAAGGTAACTGAGCTAAACGACTACCGCCCCGTAGCACTCACATCCGTCATCATGAAGTGCTTTGAGAGACTAGTCAAGGACCATATCACCTCCACCCTACCTGACACCCTAGACCCACTCCAATTTGCTTACCGCCCAAATAGGTCCACATACGATGCAATCTCAACCACACTGCACACTGCCCTAACCCATCTGGACAAGAGGAATACCTATGTGAGAATGCTGTTCATCGACTACAGCTCGGCATTCAACACCATAGTACCCTCCAAGCTCGTCATCAAGCTCGAGACCCTGGGTCTCGACCCCGCCCTGTGCAACTGGGTACTGGACTTCCTGACGGGCCGCCCCCAGGTGGTGAGGGTAGGCAACAACATCTCCTCCCCGCTGATCCTCAACACTGGGGCCCCACAAGGGTGCGTTCTGAGCCCTCTCCTGTACTCCCTGTTCACCCACGACTGCGTGGCCACGCACGCCTCCAACTCAATCATCAAGTTTGCGGACGACACAACAGTGGTAGGCTTGATTACCAACAACGACGAGACGGCCTACAGGGAGGAGGTGAGGGCCCTCGGAGTGTGGTGTCAGGAAAATAACCTCACACTCAACGTCAACAAAACTAAGGAGATGATTGTGGACTTCAGGAAACAGCAGAGGGAACACCCCCCTATCCACATCGATGGAACAGTTGTGGAGAGGGTAGCAAGTTTTAAGTTCCTCGGCATACACATCACAGACAAACTGAATTGGTCCACTCACACAGACAGCATCGTGAAGAAGGCGCAGCAGCGCCTCTTCAACCTCAGGAGGCTGAAGAAATTCATCTTGTCACCAAAAGCACTCACAAACTTCTACAGATGCACAATCGAGAGCATCCTGGCGGGCTGTATCACCGCCTGGTATGGCAACTGCACCGCCCTCAACCGTAAGGCTCTCCAGAGGGTAGTGAGGTCTGCACAACGCATCACCGGGGGCAAACTACCTGCCCTCCAGGACACCTACACCACCCGATGTCACAGGAAGGCCATAAAGATCATCAAGGACATCAACCACCCGTGCCACTGCCTGTTCACCCCGCTATCATCCAGAAGGCGATGTCAGTACAGGTGCATCAAAGCTGGGACCGAGAGACTGAAAAACAGCTTCTATCTCAAGGCCATCAGACTGCTAAACAGCCACCACTAACACTGAGTGGCTGCTGCCAACACACTGACACTGACTTAACTCCAGACACTTTAATAATGGGAATTGATGGGAAATTATGTAAATATATCACTAGCCACTTTAAACAATGCTACCTTATATAATGTTACTTACCCTACATTATTCATCTCATATGCATACGTATATACTGTACTCTATATCATCGACTGTATCCTTATGTAATACATGTATCACTAGCCACTTTAAACTATGCCACTTTGTTTACATACTCATCTCATTTGTACATACTGTACTCGATACCATCTACTGTATCTTGCCTATGCTGCTCTGTACCATCACTCATTCATATATCATTATGTACATATTCTTTATCCCCTTACACTGTGTACAAGACAGTAGTTTTGGAATTGTTAGTTAGATTACTTGTTATTACTGCATTGTCGGAACTAGAAGCACAAGCATTTCGCTACACTCGCATTAACATCTGCTAACCATGTGTATGTGACAAATAAAATTTGATTTGATTTGATTTCAGTTCTTCTTCAGTTCTTCTTCTTCAGTTCTTCTTCTTCAGTTCTTCTTCTTCTTCTTCTTCAGTTCTTCTTCTTCAGTTCTTCTTCTTCTTCTTCTTCAGTTCTTCTTCTTCTTCTTCTTCAGTTCTTCTTCTTCAGTTCTTCTTCTTCTTCTTCTTCTTCTTCTTCTTCAGTTCTTCTTCTTCAGTTCTTCTTCTTCAGTTCTTCTTCTTCAGTTCTTCTTCTTCTTCTTCTTCTTCTTCTTCTTCTTCTTCAGTTCTTCTTCTTCAGTTCTTCTTCTTCAGTTCTTCTTCTTCTTCTTCTTCTTCAGTTCTTCTTCTTCAGTTCTTCTTCTTCTTCTTCTTCTTCTTCTTCAGTTCTTCTTCTTCAGTTCTTCTTCTTCAGTTCTTCTTCTTCAGTTCTTCTTCTTCTTCTTCTTCTTCAGTTCTTCTTCTTCAGTTCTTCTTCTTCAGTTCTTCTTCTTCAGTTCTTCTTCTTCAGTTCTTCTTCTTCTTCAGTTCTTCTTCTTCTTCTTCTTCTTCAGTTCTTCTTCTTCTTCTTCTTCTTCAGTTCTTCTTCTTCAGTTCTTCTTCTTCTTCTTCTTCTTCAGTTCTTCTTCTTCTTCTTCTTCTTCAGTTCTTCTTCTTCAGTTCTTCTTCTTCAGTTCTTCTTCTTCAGTTATTCTTCTTCTTCAGTTCTTCTTCTTCTTCTTCTTCTTCTTCAGTTCTTCTTCTTCTTCTTCTTCTTCAGTTCTTCTTCTTCAGTTCTTCTTCTTCTTCTTCTTCAGTTCTTCTTCTTCTTCTTCTTCTTCTTCAGTTCTTCTTCTTCAGTTCTTCTTCTTCTTCTTCTTCAGTTCTTCTTCTTCTTCTTCTTCTTCTTCAGTTCTTCTTCTTCTTCTTCTTCTTCTTCAGTTCTTCTTCTTCTTCTTCAGTTCTTCTTCTTCTTCTTCTTCTTCTTCAGTTCTTCTTCTTCTTCTTCTTCTTCTTCTTCTTCTTCTTCTTCTTCTTCTTCTTCTTCTTCTTCTTTATCATACGACGTCTTATTAAAACCAGCCCGTTGTTGGAAAGTCTTGCTTGGTGAACTGTGATACCAGTTTTCATATTCACATTGTCCAAAACTCCTTGTGTTATGTATGCATGTCCTTGCTTTTCACTAGTCACAGCTGTAGGGTTTGGATTCATTTTGAAACCAAACGTTTACACAAAGAATGTTCTTTCAATAATGCACTGTTACAGAATATCAAACTGCAGGAGAACTTTGCGACAGAACTAGTCCACCTCACGATTAGCTAGGTGGTTAGAGTATCAGGGCTTGTGGCCTTGATTATCTACTCTGTATGTTCACCTTCAGTTTGTTCAGTAACAGGGCCTGTGTTTCTCCACTAATTTACTGTAGTCATGAGGCTTTTAAAAAACCCCAGGCCTGATTCAGAGTCTGGCTTAATTTACTGTTGTCATGAGGCTCCTGAGTGGTGTAGTGGTCTAAGGCACTGCATCTCAGTGCTTGAGGCATCACTACAGGCACCCTGGTTCAAATCCAGGCAGGTATCACAACTGGCTGTGATTTGGAGTCCCATAAGGCGGCGCACAATTGGCCCAGTGTTGTCCTGGTTAGGGTTTGACCGGTGTAGGCCGTCATTGTAAATAACAATTTGTTATTTTAACTGACTTGCCTGGTTAAATACAGGTAATTAATTAAAATAACAGTCACATTTGAGTACAACTCAATGATCAGGACAGAAATAGCACACTGTACCTCCAGACATGACTAAATGATGCCATGATATTTTGTTTCAGATTTTTGGAGGCCATTTTGGACGCAGAGACGGGAATTCAGAAGGAGATGTGATTGGTCGGCTTGGTAAGAGCCCTTCTCTCTCTTTCTGATGAACAGAGACATTTTCGAATAGTTAATAAATAAAGATCAATATGGGTTGTATTTTACAATGGTGTTTCTTCTTCACTGGTTGCCCTTTTTCTCGTGGCAACAGGTCACACATCTTGCTGCTGTAATGGCACACTGTGGTATTTCACCCAGTAGATAGATATGGGAGTTTATCAAAATTTGACGTATTTTCAAATGTTTTGTGGGTCTGTGTAATCTGAGGGAAATATGTGTCTCTAATATGGTCATACATTTGGGCAGGAGGTTAGGAAGTGCAGCTCACTTTGTGGGCAGTGTGCATATAGTATTCTCTTGAGAGCCAGGACTGCCTACAGCGGCCTTTCTCAATAGCAAGGCTATGCTCACTGAGTCTGTACATAGTCAAAGCTTTCCTTAAGTTTGGGTCAGTCACAGTGGTCAGGTATTCTGCTACTGTGTACTCTTTGTTCAGGGCCAAATCGCCCTCTCTCTCTGTCTCTGTCTCTGTCTCTGTCTCTCTCTCTCTCTCTCTCTCTCTCTCTCTCTCTCTGTCTCTCTCTCTCTCTCTCTCTCTCTCTCTCTCTCTCTCTCTCTCTCTCTCTCTCTCTCTCTCTCTCTCTCTCTCTCTCTCTCTCTCCTCCTTGTTCTCTCGCTCCTGCAGATTACATGAATAAAGGTCTCATATGCCAAAACAGCAGTTAATTTCGGCCATGACTGTCCGTGTGGACAGTATAATTACATACCCCTTGATCCAACTCTGACCATGTCCGTTACAGAAGGGTTACAGGTCAATGACAGTGTCCATAACCATGGTAATTGTGCTTACTAACCCAAAGGATAGTTGTGGGACCTACATGGGAATATACTGTATACATAACTCAACATTTAGAATCACAACAATACACATCATTTGTGGACTTGCTAGTCAAAGGGATTATGGTTTTCTGCTTTAAACTGCTTTAAACACAGTGGTAGAATGACTGTAGCTAGACTTGCAGATGCATCTTTTGCAGTATTCTAGTGATTTGTTTCACTTGGTAAGAGATCAATAAGATACAAATTCCACAGCATCTGCAGCAGGACATATCTCCAGGAACAAATTATATAATTATATGTCTCTTTTTTACCTACCTTTTCTCCCCAGTTTCATGATATCCAATTGCGATCTTGTCTCATCGCTTCATCTCCCCAACGGGCTCGGGAGAGGCGAAGGTCGAGTCATGCGTCCTCCCCGAAACATGACCCGCCGAACCGCGCTTCATAACCCCGGAAGCCAGGTGCACCAATGTGTCAGAGGAAAACCGAAGTCAGCCTGGAGGCGCCAACAATTATTTTTGATATATGTTTTTACTGAACTTAAAAAAATATTTTGTATAATTCTGTAAAATGAATCAGACTTAAAAAGGTTTTTTTAATACCATGAGGAAGTCCTATTAAAACCCAATGAGTCCCACCAGGACTACCGGTGTGTTTTGGACTTCTAACCCCTGTTAAACATTGTATGAAACAAATGTATGTATATACTTACAGCATTCATTTACAGTGGGGCAAAAACATTGTAGGATTTTTTAAGAATTTATTTCAAAATAATGGTGGAACATAAGTATTTGGTCACCTACAAACAAGCAAGATTTCTGGCTCACAGACCTGTAACTTCTTCTTTAAGAGGCTCCTCTGTCCTCCACTCGTTGCATGTATTAATGGCAAATACTTATTTTCCACCATAATTTTCAAATAAATTCATAAAAAATCATACAATGTGATTTTCTGGATTCTTTTTTCTCCGTTTGTCTGTCATAGTTGAAGTGTACCTATGATGAAAATTACAGGCCTCTCTCATCTTTTTATAGTGGGAGAACTTGCACAATTGGTGGCTGACTAAATACTTTTTTTGGCCCCACTGTAAATTCATTATAATCAGGTTCTTGCTTGGCTGACATTTGTTTGATTTATTGCCATTTGTCAATAAAAGCTCATTAATGAACAACTGTTAATGTCACGTTGTTTTGTGTTCTACTTTTGGCCCTGGTTGTCCTGAAAACAAGAAATGATAGTCAGATAAAAACATTTTTTTTTTTGCTGGGCTCTCAAGACTGAAGGTTAATCAAAAGAGAGAAAATGGTTCCTCAAAAAGAAGACGTGCCATTTTTAAAACCTCAGCGTTTGACACATTTTTGCAGTAGAAAATACAGAGAAAGTACTATGAAAAATATTTCCTTTTGGCACTGTTGAATAATTTAATAATTACATTTTCCTGTTCAATTCTATTGTTTGAACTAAAAAAAAAACACAGATCTATCCAATAGTATTAAATCAGACTTCAAAGGGCTTTAGTCGAGTTAAAGTACTATTTCTCATTGTGATAAGGAATATGCTTAACTAGCTCAATCCATTTCCCCATTCATCCAGACAGACAGAGGGACCACCATAAATATGGAGTTTTTCATTGGCAATTAAAAATTAGAATTGGTCAGATTCTTCATTGTCAGCGCTTCCTATCATTAAACCAGACAGACATACAGTTCCATATGTAGCCCAAGCTTAATCAATTAACTCTGATATGGTGCCTGACTGACTGACTGACTTACTTACTGCCTGGCTGACTGACTGATTGACTGGCTGACTGACTGACTGGCTGACTGGCTGACTGCCTGATTGACTGCCTGGCTGACTGACTGACTGACTGCCTGGCTGACTGCCTGACTGACTACTTGACTGGCTGACTACCTGATTGACTCACCTGGCTGACTGGCTGGCTGCCTGGCTGACTGACTGCTTGAATGTCTGACTGACTGGCTGAATACCTGATTAACTGACTGGCTGACTGACTTACTGCCTGGCTGCCTGACTGCCTGATTGCCTGACTGCTTGGCTGACTGCCTGACTGACTGGCTGACTGCCTGACTGACTGGCTGACTGACTGGCTGACTGCCTGACTGACTGGCTGACTGACTGAATGATTTAAGTTATATTGTCTGTTTAAGGTCAGGGATACTGAAAACTGTTCAGGGCTTCTATTCATAACTCAGAGTAGGAGTGCTGAACCCCTCATCCATTCACTACAATCTAAAAGATTAAACTGGTCCTGGATCAGCACAGGCTCAGACTTTGCTGAGATGATTAAAAAAACAGTTTTTTTACCTCTCATGTCTGTATAAAAAATGAAAGTGACCTGAGTGACCCTTACACCGTCCCCCTGACCCCACCCTACAACCCTATACCAACCTACTGACCCCGTCCTTCAACCCTATACCAACCTACTGACCCCGTCCTTCAACCCTATACCAACCTACTGACCCCGTCCTTCAACCTTATACCAACCTACTGACCCCGTCCTTAAACCCTATACCAACCTACTGACCCCGTCCTTCAACCTTATACCAACCTACTGACCCAGTCCTTCAACCTTATACCAACCTACTGACCCCGTCCTTCAACCCTATACCAACCTACTGACCCCATCCTTCAACCCTATACCAACCTACTGACCCCGTCCTTCAACCCTATACCAACCTACTGACCCCGTCCTTCAACACTATACCAACCTACTGACCCTGTCCTTCAACCCTACACCATCGTACTGACCACCTTACAGCACAATACCTCACCCTACCTCACCTCACCTCACCTCACCTCACCCCACCACACCTTACCTTACCTCACCACACCTCACCCCACTACACCTCACACCACCACAACTTACCCCATCATACCTTACCTTACCTCACCCCACCACACCTCACCTCACCCCACCACACCTTACCCCACCACACCTCACCCCACCACACCTTACCCCCACCACACCTCACCCCACCACACCTTATCCCACCACACCTCACACCACCACAACTTACCCCAACATACCTTACCTTACCTCACCCCACCATACCTCACCTCACCCCACCATACCTTACCTCATCCCACCATACCTTACCTCACCCCACCTTACCTTACCTCACCCCACCATACCTCACCTAACCCCACCATACCTCACCTCACCCCACCATACATTACCTCATCCCACCACACCATACCTCACCTCACCCCACTATACCTTACCTCACCCCACATTACCTCACCTCACCCCACCATACCTTACCTCACCCCACCATACCTCACCTCATCATACCTCACCCCACCATACCTCACCCCACCATTTCTTACCTCACCTCACCCCACCATACCTTACTTTACCTCACTCCACCATACCTCACCCCACCATACCTCACCCCACCATACCTCACCCCACCATTTCTTACCTCATCTCACCTCACCCCACCATACCTTACCTCACCTCACCCCACCATACCACACCACACCTTACCTCACCCCACCATACCTTACCTCACCCCACCATACCTCACCCCACCATACCTTACCTCATCCCACCTTACCTCACCTCACCCCACCATACCTTACCTCACCTTACCTCACCCCACCACACCACACCTTACCCCACCACACCTCACCCCACCACACCTTATCCCACCACACCTCACACCACCACAACTTACCCCATCATACCTTACCTTACCTCACCCCACCATACCTCACCTCACCCCACCATACCTTACCTCATCCCACCATACCTTACCTCACCCCACCTTACCTTACCTCACCCCACCATACCTCACCTAACCCCACCATACCTCACCTCACCCCACCATACCTTACCTCATCCCACCACACCATACCTCACCTCACCCCACTATACCTTACCTCACCCCACATTACCTCACCTCACCCCACCATACCTTACCTCACCCCACCATACCTTACCTTACCTCACCCCACCATACCTCACCTCATCATACCTCACCCCACCATACCTCACCCCACCATTTCTTACCTCACCTCACCCCACCATAGCTTACTTTACCTCACTCCACCATACCCCACCCCACCATACCTCACCCCACCATTTCTTACCTCATCTCACCTCACCCCACCATACCTTACCTCACCTCACCCCACCATACCTCACCCCAACACACCTTACCTCACCCCACCATACCTTACCTCACCCCACAATACCTTACCTCACCCCATCATACCTTACCTCACCCCACCATACATGACTCCACCATACCTCACCTCACCCCACCATACTTTACATCACCCCACCATACCTTACCTCACCTCACCCCACCATACCTCACCCCACCACACCTTACCTCACCCCACCATACCTTACCTCACCCCACCATACCTTACATCACCCCACCATACCTTACCTCACCCCACCATACCTTACCTCACCTCATCCCACCATACCTTACCTCACCCCACCTTACCTCACCTCACCCCACCATACCTCACCCCACCATACCTTACCTCATCCCACCTTACCTCACCTCACCCCACCATACCTTACCTCACCTTACCTCACCCCACCACACCACACTTTACCCCACCACACCTCACCCCACCACACCTCACCCCACCACACCTTACCTCACCACACCTCACCCCACCACACCTTATCCCACCACACCTCACACCACCACAACTTACCCCATCATACCTTACCTTACCTCACCCCACCATACCTCACCTCACCCCAATATACCTTACCTCATCCCACCATACCTTACCTCACCCCACCTTACCTTACCTCACCCCACCAAACCTGACCTCACCCCACCATACCTCACCTCACCCCACCATACCTTACCTCACCCCACCATACCTTACCTCACCCCACTATACCTTAACTCACCACACCACACCTCACACCACCATACCTTACCTCACCCCACCATACCTCACACCACCATACCTCACCTCACCCCACCATACCTTACCTCATCCCACCACACCATACCTCACCTCACCCCACATTACCTCACCTCACCCCACCTTACATCACCCCACCATACCTTACCTAATCCCACCACACCATACCTCACCTCACCCCACATTACCTCACCTCACCCAACCATACCTTACCTCACCCCACATTACCTCACCTCACCCCACCATACCTTACCTCACCCCAACATACCTTACCTCACCCCACCCCACCAGACCTCACCCCACCATACCTCACCCCACCATACCTTACCTCACCCCACCTCACCCCACCCCACCACACCTTACCCCACCATACCTCACCCCATCCCACCACACCTCACCCCACCATACCTTACCTCACCCCACCACACCTCACCCCACCATACCTCACCTCACCCCACCATACCTTACCTCATCCCACCACACCATACCTCACCTCACCCCACCTTACATACCTCACCTCACCCCACCATACCTTACCTCATCCCACCACACCATACCTCACCTCACCCCACTATACCTTACCTCACCCCACATTACCTCACCTCACCCCACCATACCTTACCTCACCCCACATTACCTCACCTCAACCCACCATACCTTACCTCACCCCACCACACCATACCTCACCCCACCATATCTCACCCCACCATACCTTACCTCACCCCACCTCACCCCACCACACCTGACCCCACCATACCTCACCCCATCCCACCACACCTCACCCCACCATACCTCACCTCACCCCTCCCCACCTCATCCCACCACACCACACCTCACCCACCATACCTCACCTCACCCCACCCCACCTCATCCCACCACACCTCACCTCACCCCACCACATCTCACCACATCTCACCCCACCTCACCTCATCCCACCACACCACACCTCACTCACCATACCTCACCTCACCTCACCCCACCCCACCTCATCCCACCACACCTCACCCCACCACATCCCACCTCACCTCACCCCACCCTACCTCACCTCAACCCACCCCACCTCATCCCACCACACCACACCTCACCCCACCATACCTCACCTCACCACACCCCAACTCATCCCACCACACCTCAACCCACCACATCTCACCCCACCTCACCTCACCCCACCTCACCTCACCCCACCATACCTTACCTCACCCCACCATACCTTACCTCACCCCACCATACCTTACCTCACCCCACCATATCTTACCTCACTCCACCATACCTCACCTCACCCCACCATACCTCACCTCACTCCACCATACCTCACCTCACCCCACCATACCTTACCTCACCCCACCATACCTCACCTCACCCCACCATACCTTACCTCAACCCACCATACCTTACCTCACCCCACCATACCTTACCTCACCCCACCATATCTTACCTCACTCCACCATACCTCACCTCACCCCACCATACCTCACCTCACCCCACCATACCTTACCTCATCCCACCACACCTTACCTCAACCCACCATACCTTACCTCACCCCACCACACTATACCTCACCTCACCCCACTATACCTTACCTCACCCCACCATACCTCACCTCACCCCACCATACCTCACCTCACCCCACCATACCTTACCTCATCCCACCACACCTTACCTCAACCCACCATACCTTACCTCACCCCACCACACTATACCTCACCTCACCCCACTATACCTTACCTCACCCCATCATACCTCACCTCACCCCACCATACCTCACCCCACCATACCTTACCTCATCCCACCTTACCTCACCTCACCCCACCATACCTTACCTCACCTTACCTTACCTCACCCCACCACACCACACCTTACCCCACCACACCTCACCCCACCACACCTCACCCCACCACACCTTATCCCACCACACCTCACACCACCACAACTTACCCCATCATACCTTACCTTACCTCACCCCACCATACCTCACCTCACCCCACCATACCTTACCTCATCCCACCATACCTTACCTCACCCCACCTTACCTTACCTCACCCCACCATACCTCACCTAACCCCACCATACCTCACCTCACCCCACCATACCTTACCTCATCCCACCACACCATACCTCACCTCACCCCACTATACCTTACCTCACCCACATTACCTCACCTCACCCCACCATACCTTACCTCACCCCACCATACCTTACCTTACCTCACCCCACCATACCTCACCTCATCATACCTCACCCCACCATACCTCACCCCACCATTTCTTACCTCACCTCACCCCACCATAGCTTACTTTACCTCACTCCACCATACCTCACCCCACCATACATCACACCACCATACCTCACCCCACCATTTCTTACCTCATCTCACCTCACCCCACCATACCTTACCTCACCTCACCCCACCATACCTCACCCCACCACACCTTACCTCACCCCACCATACCTTACCTCACCTCACCATACCTTACCTCACCCCATCATACCTTACCTCACCCCACCATACATGACTCCACCATACCTCACCTCACCCCACCATACTTTACATCACCCCACCATACCTTACCTCACCTCACCCCACCATACCTCACCCCACCACACCTTACCTCACCCCACCATACCTTACCTCACCCCACCATACCTTACATCACCCCACCATACCTTACCTCACCCAACCATACCTTACCTCACCTCACCCCAACATACCTTACCTCACCCCACCTTACCTCACCTCACCCCACAATACCTCGACCCACCATACCTTACCTCATCCCACCTCACCTCACCCCACCATACCTTACCTCACCTTACCTCACCCCACCACACCACACTTTACCCCACCACACCTCACCCCACCACACCTCACCCCACCACACCTTACCTCACCACACCTCACCCCACCACACCTTATCCCACCACACCTCACACCACCACAACTTACCCCATCATACCTTACCTTACCTCACCCCACCATACCTCACCTCACCCCAATATACCTTACCTCATCCCACCATACCTTACCTCACCCCACCTTACCTTACCTCACCCCACCATACCTCACCTCACCCCACCATACCTTACCTCACCCCACCATACCTTACCTCACCCCACTATACCTTAACTCACCACACCACACCTCACACACCATACCTTACCTCACCCCACCATACCTCACACCACCATACCTCACCTCACCCCACCATACCTTACCTCATCCCACCACACCATACCTCACCTCACCCCACTATACCTTACCTCACCCCACATTACCTCACCTCACCCCACCATACCTTACCTCACCCCACATTACCTCACCTCACCCCACCATACCTTACCTCACCCCACCATACCTTACCTCACCCCACCACACCATACCTCACCCCACCATACCTCTACCCACCATACCTTACCTCACCCCACCTCACCCCACCCCACCACACCTTACCCCACCATACCTCACCCCATCCCACCACACCTCACCCCACCATACCTTACCTCACCCCACCACACCTCACCCCACCATACCTCACCTCACCCCACCATACCTTACCTCATCCCACCACACCATACCTCACCTCACCCCACCTTACATACCTCACCTCACCCCACCATACCTTACCTCACCCCACCATACCTTACCTCATCCCACCACACCATACCTCACCTCACCCCACCTTACATACCTCACCTCACCCCACCATACCTTACCTCATCCTACCACACCATACCTCACCTCACCCCACCTTACACCTCACTATACCTTACCTCACCCCACATTACCTCACCTCACCCCACCTCACCTCACCCCACCATACCTTACCTCATCCCACCACACCATACCTCACCTCACCCCACCTTACATACCTCACCTCACCCCACCATACCTTACCTCATCCCACCACACCATACCTCACTTCACCCCACCTTACACCTCACTATACCTTACCTCACCCCACATTACCTCACCTCACCACACCTTACATCACTCAACCATACCTTACCTCATCCCACCACACCATACCTCACCTCACCCCACTATACCTTACCTCACCCCACATTACCTCACCTCACCCCACCATACCTTACCTCACCCCACATTACCTCACCTGAACCCACCATACCTTACCTCACCCCACCACACCATACCTCACCCCACCATATCTCACCCCACCATACCTTACCTCACCCCACCTCACCCCACCCCACCACACCTTACCCCACCATACCTCACCCCATCCCACCACACCTCACCCCACCATACCTCACCTCACCCCTCCCCACCTCATCCCACCACACCACACCTCACCCACCATACCTCACCTCACCCCACCCCACCTCATCCCACCACACCTCACCTCACCCCACCACATCTCACCACATCTCACCCCACCTCACCTCATCCCACCACACAACACCTCACTCACCATACCTCACCTCACCTCACCCCACCCCACCTCATCCCACCACACCTCACCCCACCACAACCCACCTCACCTCACCCCACCCTACCTCACCTCAACCCACCCCACCTCATCCCACCACACCACACCTCACCCCACCATACCTCACCTCACCCCACCCCAACTCATCCCACCACACCTCAACCCACCACATCTCACCACACCTCACCTCACCCCACCTCACCTCACCCCACCATACCTTACCTCACCCCACCATACCTTACCTCACCCCACCATACCTTACCTCACCCCACCATATCTTACCTCACTCCACCATACCTCACCTCACCCCACCATACCTCACCTCACCCCACCATACCTTACCTCATCCCACCATACTATACCTCACCTCACCCCACTATACCTTACCTCACCCCACCATACCTCACCTCACCCCACCATACCTTACCTCAACCCACCATACCTTACCTCACCCCACCATACCTTACCTCACCCCACCATATCTTACCTCACTCCACCATACCTCACCTCACCCCACCATACCTCACCTCACCCCACCATACCTTACCTCATCCCACCACACCTTACCTCAACCCACCATACCTTACCTCACCCCACCACACTATACCTCACCTCACCCCACTATACCTTACCTCACCACACCATACCTCACCTCACCCCACCATACCTTACCTCAACCCACCATACCTTACGTCACCCCACCATACCTTACCTCACCCCACCATATCTTACCTCACTCCACCATACCTCACCTCACCCCACCATACCTCACCTCACCCCACCATACCTTACCTCATCCCACCACACCTTACCTCAACCCACCATACCTTACCTCACCCCACCACACCATACCTCACCTCACCCCACCATACCTTACCTCACCCCACCACACCATACCTCACCCCACCATACCTTACCTCACCCCACCACACCATACCTTTCCTCACCCCACCATACCTCACCTCACCCCACCATACCTCACCCCACCATACCTTACCTCACCCCACCACACCGTACCTCACCTCACCCCACCACACCTTACCTCACCCCACCATACCTTACCTCACCCCACCTCACCCCACCCCACCACACCTTACCCCATCATACCTCACCCCATCCCACCACACCTCACCACACCATACCTCACCTCACCCCTCCCCACCTCATCCCACCACACCACACCTCACCCACCATACCTCACCTCACCCCACCCCACCTCACCACATCTCACCCCACCTCACCTCATCCCACCACACCACACCTCACTCACCATACCTCACCTCACCTCACCCCACCCCACCTCATCCCACCACACCTCACCCCACCACATCTCACCACATCTCACCCCACCTCACCTCACCCCACCCTACCTCACCTCACCCCACCACACCTCATCCCACCACACCTCAACCCACCACATCTCACCCCACCTCACCTCACCCCACCTCACCTCACCTCACCTCACCCCACCATACCTTACCTCACCCCTCCATACCTTACCTCACCCCACCATACCTTACCTCACCCCACCATACCTTACCTCACCCCAACATACCTTACCTCACCCCACCATACCTTACCTCTTCCCACCTGACCTCACCTCACCCCACCATACCTTACCTCACCTTACCTCACCCCACCACACCACACCTCACCCCACCACACCTCACCCCACCACACCTCACCCCACCACACCTTACCTCACCACACCTCACCCCACCACACCTTATCCCACCACACCTCACACCACCACAACTTACCCCATCATACCTTACCTTACCTCACCCCACCATACCTCACCTCACCCCACCATACCTTACCTCATCCCACCATACCTTACCTCACCCCACCTTACCTTACCTCACCCCACCATACCTCACCTCACCCCACCATACCTCACCTCGCCCCACCATACCTTACCTCACCCAACCATACCTTACCTCACCCCACCATACCTTACCTCACCCCACCACACCTCACCCCACCATACCTTACCTCACCCCACCATACCTCACCTCACCCCACCATACCTCACCTCACCCCACCATACCTTACCTCATCCCACCACACAATACCTCACCTCACCTCACCCCACTATACCTTACCTCACCCCACATTACCTCACCTCACCCCACCTTACATCACCCCACCATACCTTACCTCATCCCACCACACCATACCTCACCTCACCCCACTATACCTTACCTCACCCCACATTACCTCACCTCACCCCACCATACCTTACTTCACCCCACATTACCTCACCTCACCCCACCATACCTTACCTCACCCCACCAAACCTTACCTCACCCCACCACACCATACCTCACCCCACCATACCTCACCCCACCATACCTTACCTCACCCCACCTCACCCCACCCCACCACACCTTACCCCACCATACCTCACCCCATCCCACTACACCTCACCCCACCATACCTCACCTCACCCCACCATACCTTACCTCATCCCACCACACCTTACCTCAACCCACCATACCTTACCTCACCCCACCACACTATACCTCACCTCACCCCACTATACCTTACCTCACCACACCATACCTCACCTCACCCCACCATACCTTACCTCAACCCACCATACCTTACGTCACCCCACCATACCTTACCTCACCCCACCATATCTTACCTCACTCCACCATACCTCACCTCACCCCACCATACCTCACCTCACCCCACCATACCTTACCTCATCCCACCACACCTTACCTCAACCCGCCATACCTTACCTCACCCCACCACACCATACCTCGCCTCACCCCACCATACCTTACCTCACCCCACCACACCATACCTCACCCCACCATACCTTACCTCACCCCACCACACCATACCTTACCTCACCCCACCATACCTCACCTCACCCCACCATACCTCACCCCACCATACCTTACCTCACCGCACCACACCGTACCTCACCTCACCCCACCACACCTTACCTCACCCCACCATACCTTACCTCACCCCACCTCACCCCACCCCACCACACCTTACCCCATCATACCTCACCCCATCCCACCACACCTCACCACACCATACCTCACCTCACCCCTCCCCACCTCATCCCACCACACCACACCTCACCCACCATACCTCACCTCACCCCACCCCACCTCACCACATCTCACCCCACCTCACCTCATCCCACCACACCACACCTCACTCACCATACCTCACCTCACCTCACCCCACCCCACCTCATCCCACCACACCTCACCCCACCACATCTCACCACATCTCACCCCACCTCACCTCACCCCACCCTACCTCACCTCACCCCACCCCACCTCATCCCAGCACACCACACCTCACCCCACCACATCTCACCCACCCCACCACACCACACCTCACCCACCATACCTCACCTCACCCCACCACACCTCATCCCACCACACCTCAACCCACCACATCTCACCCCACCTCACCTCACCCCACCTCACCTCACCTCACCTCACCTCACCCCACCATACCTTACCTCACCCCTCCATACCTTACCTCACCCCACCATACCTTACCTCACCCCACCATACCTTACCTCACCCCAACATACCTTACCTCACCCCACCATACCTTACCTCATCCCACCTTACCTCACCTCACCCCACCATACCTTACCTCACCTTACCTCACCCCACCACACCACACCTCACCCCACCACACCTCACCCCACCACACCTCACCCCACCACACCTTACCTCACCACACCTCACCCCACCACACCTTATCCCACCACACCTCACACCACCACAACTTACCCCATCATACCTTACCTTACCTCACCCCACCATACCTCACCTCACCCCACCATACCTTACCTCATCCCACCATACCTTACCTCACCCCACCTTACCTTACCTCACCCCACCATACCTCACCTCACCCCACCATACCTCACCTCACCCCACCATACCTTACCTCACCCAACCATACCTTACCTCACCCCACTATACCTTACCTCACCCCACCACACCTCACACCACCATACCTTACCTCACCCCACCATACCTGACCTCACCCCACCATACCTCACCTCACCCCACCATACCTTACCTCATCCCACCACACCATACCTCACCTCACCTCACCCCACTATACCTTACCTCACCCCACATTACCTCACCTCACCCCACCTTACATCACCCCACCATACCTTACCTCATCCCACCACACCATACCTCACCTCACCCCACTATACCTTACCTCACCCCACATTACCTCACCTCACCCCACCATACCTTACTTCACCCCACATTACCTCACCTCACCCCACCATACCTTACCTCACCCCACCATACCTTACCTCACCCCACCACACCAAACCTCACCCCACCATACCTCACCCCACCATACCAAACCTCACCCCACCCCACCACACCCCACCACACCTTACCCCACCATACCTCACCCCATCCCACTACACCTCACCCCACCATACCTCACCTCACCCCTCCCCACCTCTTCCCACCACACCACACCTCACCCACCATACCTCACCTCACCCCACCCCACCTCATCCCACCACACCACACCTCACCCCACCACATATCACCACATCTCACCCCACCTCACCTCATCCCACCACACAACACCTCACTCACCCCACCCTACCTCACCTCACCCCACCCCACCTCATCCCACCACACCACACCTCACCCCACCACATCTCACCCACCCCACCACACCACACCTCACCCACCATACCTCACCTCACCCCACCCCAACTCATCCCACCACACCTCAACCCACCACATCTCACCCCACCTCACCTCACCCCACATCACCTCACCCCACCATACCTTACCTCACCCCACCATACTTTACCTCACCCCACCCAACCATACCTTACCTCACCCCACCATACCTCACGTCACCCCACCCCAACTCATCCCACCACACCTCACCCCACCATACCTCAACTCACCCCTCCCCACCTCATCGCACCACACCACACCTCACCCACCATACCTCACCTCACCCCACCCCACCTCATCCCACCACACCTCACCTCACCCCACCACATCTCACCACATCTCACCCCACCTCACCTCATCCCACCACACCACACCTCACTCACCATACCTCACCTCACCTCACCCCACCCCACCTCATCCCACCACACCTCACCCCACCACATCTCACCACATCTCACCCCACCTCACCTCACCCCACCCTACCTCACCTCACCCCACCCCACCTCATCCCACCACACCACACCTCACCCCACCACATCTCACCCACCCCACCACACCACACCTCACCCACCATACCTCACCTCACCCCACCACACCTCATCCCACCACACCTCACCCCACCACACCTCACCCCACCTCACCTCACCCCACCTCACCTCACCTCACCTCACCCCACCATACCTTACCTCACCCCTCCCAACCTTACCTCACCTCACCCCACCATACCTTACCTCACCCCACCATACCTCACCTCACCCCACCATACCTCACCTCACCCCACCATACCTTAACTCACCCCATCCCACCACACCTCACCCCACCATACCTCACCCCACCACATCTCACCACATCTCACCCCACCTCACCTCACCCCACCCTACCTCACCTCACCCCACCCCACCTCATCCCACCACACCACACCTCACCCCACCACATCTCACCCACCCCACCACACCACACCTCACCCACCATACCTCACCTCACCCCACCCCACCTCATCCCACCACACCTCAACCCACCACATCTCACCCCACCTCACCCCACCTCACCTCACCTCACCTCACCTCACCCCACCATACCTCACCTCACCCCACCATACCTTACCTCACCCCACCATACCTTACCTCACCCCGCCATACCTCACCTCACCCCACCATACCTTACCTCACCCCACCATACCTTACCTTACCCCACCATACCTCACCTCACCCCACCATACCTTACCACACCTCACCCCACCATACCTTACCTCAGCTCACCCCACCATACCTTACATCACCCCACCTTACCTCACCTCACCCCACCATACCTCACCCCACCATACCTTACCTCACCATACCTTACCTCACCCCACCTTACCTCACCTCACCCCACCATACCTCACCCCACCATACCTTACCTCACCCCATCATACCTCACCGCACCCCACCATACCTTACCTCACCTCACCATACCTCACCTCACCCCACCATACCTTACCTCACCCCACCATACCTTACCTCACCCCACCTTACCTCACCTCACCCCACCATACCTTACCTCACCTCACCCCACCACACCACACCTTACCCCACCACACCTCACCCCACCACACCTCACCCCACCACACCTTACCTCACCACACCTCACCCCACCACACCTTATCCCACCACACCTCACACCACCACAACTTACCCCATCATACCTTACCTTACCTTACCTCACCCCACCATACCACACCTCACCCCACCATACCTTACCTCATCCCACCATACCTTACCTCACCCCACCTTACCTTACCTCACCCCACCATACCTCACCTCACCCCACCATACCTCACCTCACCCCACCATACCTTACCTCACCCAACCATACCTTACCTCACCCCACTATACCTTACCTCACCCCACCACACCTCACACCACCATACCTTACCTCACCCCACCATACCTCACCTCACCCCACCATACCTTACCTCATCCCACCACACCATACCTCACCTCACCTCACCCCACTATACCTTACCTCACCCCACATTACCTCACCTCACCCCACCTTACATCACCCCACCATACCTTACCTCATCCCACCACACCATACCTCACCTCACCCCACTATACCTTACCTCACCCCACATTACCTCACCTCACCCCACCATACCTTACCTCACCCCACATTACCTCACCTCACCCCACCATACCTTACCTCACCCCACCATACCTTACCACACCCCACCACACCATACCTCACCCCACCATACCTCACCCCACCATACCTTACCTCACCCCACCTCACCCCACCCCACCACACCTTACCCCACCATACCTCACCCCATCCCACTACACCTCACCCCACCATACCTCACCTCACCCCTCCCCACCTCTTCCCACCACACCACACCTCACCCACCATACCTCACCTCACCCCACCCCACCTCATCCCACCACACCACACCTCACCCCACCACATATCACCACATCTCACCCCACCTCACCTCATCCCACCACACAACACCTCACTCACCATACCTCACCTCACCTCACCCCACCCCACCTCATCCCACCACACCTCACCCCACCACATCTCACCACATCTCACCCCACCTCACCTCACCCCACCCTACCTCACCTCAACCCACCCCACCTCATCCCACCACACCACACCTCACCCCACCACATCTCACCCACCCCACCACACCACACCTCACCCACCATACCTCACCTCACCCCACCCCAACTCATCCCACCACACCTCAACCCACCACATCTCACCCCACCTCACCTCACCCCACATCACCTCACCCCACCATACCTTACCTCACCCCACCATACTTTACCTCACCGCACCCAACCATACCTTACCTCACCCCACCATACCTCACCTCACCCCACCCCAACTCATCCCACCACACCTCACCCCACCATACCTCACCTCACCCCTCCCCACCTCATCGCACCACACCACACCTCACCCACCATACCTCACCTCACCCCACCCCACCTCATCCCACCACACCTCACCTCACCCCACCACATCTCACCACATCTCACCCCACCTCACCTCATCCCACCACACCACACCTCACTCACCATACCTCACCTCACCTCACCCCACCCCACCTCATCCCACCACACCTCACCCCACCACATCTCACCACATCTCACCCCACCTCACCTCACCCCACCCTACCTCACCTCACCCCACCCCACCTCATCCCACCACACCACACCTCACCCCACCACATCTCACCCACCCCACCACACCACACCTCACCCACCATACCTCACCTCACCCCACCCCACCTCATCCCACCACACCTCAACCCACCACATCTCACCCCACCTCACCTCACCCCACCTCACCTCACCTCACCTCACCCCACCATACCTTACCTCACCCCTCCCAACCTTACCTCACCCCACCATACCTCACCTCACCCCACCATACCTTACCTCACCCCACCATACCTCACTTCACCCCACCATACCTCACCTCACCCCACCATACCTTAACTCACCCCATCCCACCACACCTCACCCCACCATACCTCACCCCACCACATCTCACCACATCTCACCCCACCTCACCTCACCCCACCCTACCTCACCTCACCCCACCCCACCTCATCCCACCACACCACACCTCACCCCACCACATCTCACCCACCCCACCACACCACACCTCACCCACCATACCTCACCTCACCCCACCCCACCTCATCCCACCACACCTCAACCCACCACATCTCACCCCACCTCACCCCACCTCACCTCACCTCACCTCACCTCACCCCACCATACCTCACCTCACCCCACCATACCTTACCTCACCCCACCATACCTCACCTCACCCCACCATACCTCACCTCACCCCACCATACCTTAACTCACCCCATCCCACCACACCTCACCCCACCATACCTCACCCCACCACATCTCACCACATCTCACCCCACCTCACCTCACCCCACCCTACCTCACCTCACCCCACCCCACCTCATCCCACCACACCACACCTCACCCCACCACATCTCACCCACCCCACCACACCACACCTCACCCACCATACCTCACCTCACCCCACCCCACCTCACCCCACCACACCTCACCCCACCACATCTCACCCCACCTCACCCCACCTCACCTCACCTCACCTCACCTCACCCCTCCATACCTTACCTCACCCCACCATACCTTACCTCACCCCACCATACCTTACCTCACCCCGCCATACCTCACCTCACCCCACCATACCTTACCTCACCCCACCATACCTTACCTTACCCCACCATACCTCACCTCACCCCACCATACCTTACCACACCTCACCCCACCATACCTTACCTCAGCTCACCCCACCATACCTTACATCACCCCACCTTACCTCACCTCACCCCACCATACCTCACCCCACCATACCTTACCTCACCATACCTTACCTCACCCCACCTTACCTCACCTCACCCCACCATACCTCACCCCACCATACCTTACCTCACCCCATCATACCTCACCTCACCCCACCATACCTTACCTCACCTCACCATACCTCACCTCACCCCACCATACCTTACCTCACCACACCATACCTTACCTCACCCCACCTTACCTCACCTCACCCCACCATACCTTACCTCACCTCACCCCACCACACCACACCTTACCCCACCACACCTCACCCCACCACACCTCACCCCACCACACCTTATCCCACCACACCAGACCTCACACCACCACAACTTACCCCATCATACCTTACCTTACCTCACCCCACCATACCTCACCTCACCCCACCATACCTTACCACACCTCACCCCACCATACCTTACCTCAGCTCACCCCACCATACCTTACATCACCCCACCTTACCTCACCTCACCCCACCATACCTCACCCCACCATACCTTACCTCACCATACCTTACCTCACCCCACCTTACCTCACCTCACCCCACCATACCTCACCCCACCATACCTTACCTCACCCCATCATACCTGACCTCACCCCACCATACCTTACCTCACCTCACCATACCTCACCTCACCCCACCATACCTTACCTCACCCCACCATACCTTACCTCACCCCACCTTACCTCACCTCACCCCACCATACCTTACCTCACCTCACCCCACCACACCACACCTTACCCCACCCCACCACACCCCACCACACCACACCCCACCACACCTTATCCCACCACACCAGACCTCACACCACCACAACTTACCCCATCATACCTTACCTTACCTCACCCCACCATACCTCACCTCACTCCACCATACCTTACCTCATCCCACCATACCTTACCTCACCCCACCTTACCTTATCTCACCCCACCATACCTCACCTCACCCCACCATACCTCACCTCACCTCACCATACCTCACCTCACCCCACCATACCTTACCTCACCCCACCTTACCTTACCTCACCCCACCATACCTTACCTCAGCCCACCACACCTTATCCCACCACACGTCACCCCACCAGACCTCACACCACCACAACTTACCCCATCATACCTTACCTTACCTCACCCCACCATACCTCACCTCACTCCACCATACCTTACCTCATCCCAGCATACCTCACCTCAACCCACCATACCTCACCTCAACCCACCATACCTTACCTCACCCCACAATACCTCACCTCACCCCACCATACCTCACCTCACCCCACCATACCTTACCTCACCCCACCTTACCTTACCTCACCCCACCATACCTTACCTCACCTCACCTCACCCCACCATACCTCACCCCACCATACCTTACCTCACCCCATCATACAACACCTCACCCCACCATACCTTACCTCACCTCACCATACCTTACCTCACCCCACCATACCTCACCTTACCCCACCATACCTTACCTCACCCCACCATACCTTACCTCACCCCACCTTACCTCACCTCACCCCACCATACCTTACCTCACCTCACCCCACCATACCTCAACTCAACCCACCATACCTTACCTCACCTTACCTCACCCCACCACACCACACCTTACCCCACCACACCTCACCCCACCACACCTCACCCCACCACACCCTATCCCACCACACGTCACCCCACCAGACCTCACACCACCACAACTTACCCCATCATACCTTACCTTACCTCACCCCACCATACCTCACCTCACTCCACCATACCTTACCTCATCCCACCATACCTTACCTCACCCCACCTTACCTTACCTCACCCCACCTTACCTCACCTCACCCCACCATACCTCACCTCACCCCACCATACCTCACCTCACCCCACCATACCTTACCTCACCCCACCATACCTTACCTCACCTCACCATACCTTACCTCACCCCACCATACCTCACCTCACCCCACCATACCTTACCTCACCCCACCATACCTTACCTCACCCCACCTTACCTCACCTCACCCCACCATACCTTACCTCACCTCACCCCACCATACCTCAACTCAACCCACCATACCTTACCTCACCTTACCTCACCCCACCACACCACACCTTACCCCACCACACCTCACCCCACCACACCTCACCCCACCACACCTTATCCCACCACACCAGACCTCACACCACCACAACTTACCCCATCATACCTTACCTTACCTCACCCCACCATACCTCACCTCACTCCACCATACCTTACCTCATCCCACCATACCTTACCTCACCCCACCTTACCTTACCTCACCCCACCATACCTCACCTCACCCCACCATACCTCACCTCACCTCACCATACCTCACCTCACCCCACCATACCTTACCTCACCCCACCTTACCTTACCTCACCCCACCATACCTTACCTCAGCCCACCACACCTTATCCCACCACACGTCACCCCACCAGACCTCACACCACCACAACTTACCCCATCATACCTTACCTTACCTCACCCCACCATACCTCACCTCACTCCACCATACCTTACCTCATCCCAGCATACCTCACCTCAACCCACCATACCTCACCTCAACCCACCATACCTTACCTCACCCCACCATACCTCACCTCACCCCACCATACCTCACCTCACCCCACCATACCTTACCTCACCCCACCTTACCTTACCTCACCCCACCATACCTTACCTCACCTCACCTCACCCCACCATACCTCACCCCACCATACCTTACCTCACCCCATCATACCTCACCTCACCCCACCATACCTTACCTCACCTCACCATACCTTACCTCACCCCACCATACCTCACCTTACCCCACCATACCTTACCTCACCCCACAATACCTTACCTCACCCCACCTTACCTCACCTCACCCCACCATACCTTACCTCACCTCACCCCACCATACCTCAACTCAACCCACCATACCTTACCTCACCTTACCTCACCCCACCACACCACACCTTACCCCACCATACCTCACCCCACCATACCTTACCTCACCCCATCATACCTCACCTCACCCCACCATACCTTACCTCACCTCACCATACCTTACCTCACCCCACCATACCTCACCTTACCCCACCATACCTTACCTCACCCCACAATACCTTACCTCACCCCACCTTACCTCACCTCACCCCACCATACCTTACCTCACCTCACCCCACCATACCTCAACTCAACCCACCATACCTTACCTCACCTTACCTCACCCCACCACACCACACCTTACCCCACCACACCTCACCCCACCACACCTCACCCCACCACACCCTATCCCACCACACGTCACCCCACCAGACCTAACACCACCACAACTTACCCCATCATACCTTACCTTACCTCACCCCACCATACCTCACCTCACTCCACCATACCTTACCTCATCCCACCATACCTTACCTCACCCCACCTTACCTTACCTCACCCCACCATACCTCACCTCACCCCACCATACCTCACCTCACCCCACCATACCTCACCTCACCCCACCATACCTCACCTCACCCCACCATACCTCACCTCACCGCACCAGACCTTACCTCACCCCACCTTACCTTACCTCACCCCACCATACCTCACCTCACCCCACCATACCTCACCTCACCCCACCATACCTTACCTCATCCCACCACACCATACCTCACCTCACCCCACTATACCTTACCTCACCCCACCATACCTCACCTCACCACACCATACCTCACCTCACCCCACCATACCTTACCTCACCCCACCATACCTCACCTCACCCCACCATACCTTACCTCACCCCACCACACCATACCTCACCCCACCATACCTTACCCCACCATACCTTACTTCACCCCACCACACCATACCTCACCTCACCCCACCATACCTTACCTCACCCCACCATACCTCACCTCACCCCACCATACCTCACCTCACTCCACCATACCTTACCTCATCCCACCATACCTTACCTCACCCCACCTTACCTTACCTCACCCCACCATACCTCACCTCACCCCACCATACCTCACCTCACCCCACCATACCTCACCTCACCCCACCATACCTTACCTCACCCCACCATACCTCACCTCACCCCACCATACCTCACCTCACCCCACCATACCTTACCTCACCCCACCTTACCTTACCTCACCCCACCATACCTCACCTCACCCCACCATACCTCACCTCACCCCACCATACCTTACCTCATCCCACCACACCATACCTCACCTCACCCCACTATACCTTACCTCACCCCACCCTACCTCACCTCACCCCACCATACCTTACCTCACCCCACCACACCATACCTCACCCCACCATACCTCACCCCACCATACCATACCTTACCTCACCCCACCACACCATACCTCACCTCACCCCACCATACCTTACCTCACCCCACCATACCTTACCTCACCCCACCATACCTCACCTCACCCCACCATACCTTACCTCACCCCACCACACCATACCTCACCCCACCATACCTCACCCCACCATACCTTACCTCACCCCACCACACCATACCTTACCTCACCCCACCATACCTCACCTCACCACATCTCACCCCACCTCACCTCACCCCACCCCACCTCACCTCACCCCACCCCACCTCATCCCACCACACCACACCTCACCCCACCACATCTCACCCCACCCCACCACACCACACCTCACCCACCATACCTCACCTCACCCCACCCCACCTCATCCCACCACATCTCACCCCACCACATCTCACCCCACCTCACCTCACCTCACCCCACCCCACCACATCTCACCCCACCTCACCTCACCTCACCCCACCCCACCTCATCCCACCACACCTCATCCCACCACACCTCAACCCACATCACCTTTACCACCTTATCCCACGTTACCACAACTCACCACACCTCAGGCATGTGTATGTGTTTGTGTCTGTGTGTGTGTATATGCATGTGTGTGTATGCATGTGTGTATGCGTGTGTGTATATGCATGTGTGTGTATGCATGTGTGTATGTGTGTGTGTATGTGTATGTGTGTGTGTGTGTGTGTGTGTGTGTGTGTGTGTGTGTGTGTGTGTGTGTGCGCGCATGCGTGTGTGTTGCCTGCCTGCTGGGTCTAGCAGTGTTTTTATTTAGCAGTGAGTTCATTGTCCAGGTCTTTACCTCAGTGAGTTCATTGCCCAGGTGTTTACCTCAGTGAGTTCATTGCCCAGGTGTTTACCTCAGTGAATTCATTGCCCAGGTGTTTACCTCAGTGAGAGGAAGTGGCTTGTCAGCACTGGCAGCACAGCCTGCCTCAGAAAGAGAAGAGGGGGAGGAGAGGAAGAGGGCAGGAGGAGAGGGAGGGTTTATGTAAGGTGGGTTTACTGTGGGGTGATGGCGGGGTTAGAGGGGAGAAGTAAAGGGAGAGGAGAGGGAGATAATTACAGTGTGGGTCGAGGTAGGGGTGGAGGGAGGGGAGAAGAAAGGGGAGGGAGGATGGGGAGAGGAGAGGAGGTGGAGAGGAGAGGGTGGGAGGATGGGGAGAGGAGAGGACAGGAGGAGGAGAGGGAGGGAGGATGGAGAGAGGAGAGGAGGAGGAGAGGGTGGGAGGAAGGATGGGGAGAGGAGAGGAGAGGAGGGAGGGAGGATAGGGTGAGGTGAGGTGAGGAGAGGAGGGAGGGTGGGAGAGAGGGAGGATAGAGTGGGAGGATTGGGAAAGGACAGGAGGAGGAAAGGGAGGGAGGAAGGATGGGGAGAGGAGAGGAGACGAGGGAGGGAGGATAGGGTGAGGTGAGGAGAGGAGGGAGGGTGGGAGAGAGGGAGGATAGGGTGGAAGGATGGGGAGAGGACAGGAGGAGGAAAGGGAGGGAGGGAGGGAGGGAGGGAGGGAGGGAGGGAGGGAGGGAGGGAGGGAGGGAGGGAGGGAGGGAGGGAGGGAGAGAGAGAGAGAGAGGTGAGGTAGGGCAAGTCTGTCAGGTCACTGGGTTTCTCCTATGCGTGTGTCTCCTCCTGTGTGTGTGTATGTGTCTAAGTGTGTGTGTGTCTAACTGTGTGTGTGTCTCCTCCTGTGTGTGTGTGTGTGTGTGTGTGTGTGTGTGTGTGTGTGTGTGTGTGTGTGTGTGTGTGTGTGTGTGTGTGTGTGTGTGTGTGTGTGTGTGTGTGTGTGTGTGTGTGTGTGTGTGTGTGTCTAAATGTGTGTGTCTCCTCCTGTGTGTGTCTCTTCCGTGCTGTGCTGCTGGGTGTTGACAGGGCTTTATGAGCAGATACTGTCAGAGTGCATGCAGCAACAGTTAGGGCCTGTCTCTCTCTGGCTCTGTCCCAAATGGCACACTGTTCCCTGTGTAGTGCAATACATTTGACCAGGGACCAAAGGTCTCCCATAAGGCTCTGGTCATTAGTAGTGCACTGTATAGGGAATAGGGTGCCATCTGGGATGCCGGCACAGTACTTGTCTGTGCCAAGAAGTCAGTGACAAGAGAAGAGAATATGAGAGGAGAGGAGAGGAGAGGAGAGGAGAGGAGAGGAGAGGGTTCTTTAACATTTTAACAGTGTAGGCTCCTGTTTTGCTCTTCGTTTTCTCTCTGCCCGTAACAAAGCTTCATCAGTGTCTTCTGATTGTTTTCTTACTATAAGGCCTCTGTTTGTGTGGTGTGTGTGTGTTGTGTGTGTGTGTGTGTGTGTGTGTGTGTGTGTGTGTGTGTGTGTGTGTGTGTGTGTGTGTGTGTGTGTGGTGTGTGTGTGTGTACTCTGCTTTAATATGATGGGAATAGAAAATAACCACGTGTTTATGGGGTATTAGAGAGAGTACATTGTCTTTATTAAGAGAACACAAGCTGCATTCATATAAGTCGAGTACAGAGTCATGCCTAGACATTCTACAGCTTTCGTGTCATTTCCTGGTAGCTGGTATTTCTGATGAGTTGGAATAAAGAGTCTTTGTTGTAAATGTATAATGTTTACTCCCATCTGGTTCAGCGGTATCATTTTACACTGCTTTGTAAATCAGTGGGTGAGACATCAATGGAATGTCTGGTAGATTTAGATGAGATAAAAACATTTTTTAATTTTTTTTTTTAAAGATTTCCATTTAGGTTTAAAGTGCCTTGCTCAAGAGCCCATTGACATGTTTTCACCTTGTCGGATCAGGTATTCAAACCCAACCCTCTAACCACGAGGTTACCTGCCCAGCCCTGATTTAGATGATTTAACATTACAGCCAGCCAGCCAGACAGCCAGCCAGCCAGGCAGCCAGCCAGCCAGCCAGGCAGCCAGGCAGCCAGCCAGCCAGGCAGCCAGCCAGCCAGGCAGCCAGGCAGCCAGTCAGCCAGGCAGCCAGCCAGGCAGCCAGCCAGCCGTCCGTCTGTATATTTAGATAATATAACATTAGTCTGGCTGGCTGGCTGGCTGGCTGGCTGGCTGGCTGGCTGTCTGTCTGTCTGTCTGTCTGTCTGTCTGTCTGTCTGTCTGTCTGTCTGTCTGTCTGTCCGTCTGGGAAGAGATAGTGACTCAGATTATAAAGCTATTCCGGGACAACAAAAAAACAAACCCTTTTAAATCCGAGAACATGAGCATGGTGTAACATGTCGTGGAGAGTTAGTCTCTGAGCTGGTTTCCCCGGGCACAGATGATACAACTATTCCTGGTTTAAATAACACTTTTTTAACCCAGGAATGGTCTTAATCTGGGTCTGGGAAACCAGCACACAGACTGTAAACATCCCAAACTTCATGCCCTTGCTGAAAACATAATGCATCTCATTGACTATTTAATCCAGGAATGGTCTTAATCTGGGTCTGGGAAACCAGCACACAGACTGTAAACATCCCAAACTTCATGCCCTTGCTGAAAACATAATGCATCTCATTGACTATTTAATCCAGGAATGGTCTTAATCTGGTTCTGGAAAACAGGCTCACAGACAGCATCCAACTGCTCCCAGAATGCAGTTTCCCACCCTTGATATATATATACAGTTGAAGTCGGAAGTTTACATACACCTTAGCCAAATACATTTATTAAACTCAGTTTTCCACAATTCCTGGCATTTAATCCTCGTATAAATTCCCTGTTTTAGGTCAGTTAGGATCACCACTTTGTTTTAAATGTCACGCCCTGACCTTAGTTGTCTTTGTTTTCTTTATTATTTTGGTTAGGTCAGGGTGTGACAAGGGAGGTTTGTGTAGTTTTTGGATTGTCTAGGGGTTTTTGTAGATTGATGGGGTTGTGTTTAGTATAGTAGTCTAGGTAAGTCTATGGTTGCCTAGATTGGTTCTCAAACAGAGGCAGCTGTTTATCGTTGTCTCTGATTGGGGACCATATTTAGGTAGCCATATTCCTTAGATAGTTTGTGGGTTGTTTATTCTATGTTTAGTTGCCTGTTTGCACTAGTCATATAGCTTCACGGTTTCGTTTGGTTGTTTTGTATAGTTTCAGTGTTCGTTCTTTTCATTAAGAGAGTTATGTACGCTTATCACGCTGCGCCTTGGTCTCCTCATTATGACGACCGTGACATTAAGAATGTGAAATGTCAGAATAATAATTTATTTCAGCTATTATTTGTTTTATCACATTCCCAGTGGGTCAGAAGTTTACATACACTCAATTAGTATTTGGTAGCATTGCCTTTAAAATTGTTTAACTTGGGTCAAACGTTTCGGGTAGCCTTCCACAAGCTTCCCACAATAAATTGGGTGAATTTTGGCCCATTCCTCATGACAGAGCTGGTGTAACTGAGTCAGGTTTGCAGGCCTCCTTGCTCGCACATGCTTTGTCAGTTCTGCCCACAAATGTTCTATGGGGTTGAGGTCAGGGCTTTGTGATGGCCATTTTGCCACAACTTTGGAAGTATGCTTGGGGTCATTGTCCATTTGCAAGACCCATTTGCGACCAAGCTTTAACTTCCTGACTGATGTCTTGAGATGTTGCATCAATATATCCACATAATTTCCCTTCCTCATGAAGCCATCTATTTTGTGAAGTGCACAAGTCCCTCCTGCAGCAAAGCACCCCCACGACATGATGCTGCCACCCCCGTGCTTCACGGTTGGGATGGTGTTCTTTGGCTTGCAATCCTCCCGCCTTTTTCCTCCAAACATAATGATGGTCATTATGGCCAAACAGTTCTATTTTTGTTTCATCAGACCAGATGACATTTCTCCAAAATGTACGATCTTTGTCCCCATGTGCAGTTGCAAACCATAGTCTGTTTTTTTATGGCGGTTTTGGAGCAGTGGCTTCTTCCTTGTTGAGTGGCCTTTCAGGTTATGTCGATGTAGGACTTATTTTTACTGTGGATATAAATAGTTTTGTACCTGTTTCCTCCATGCATCTTCACAAGGTCCTTTGCTGTTGTTCAACACTAGTGTCTACAGTGGGACTCTGACTAATCCACAGCGCTATGTGTTCAGTACCTCCGAGGCCAAGGCAACGTGAAGCCCTCTGGTGTGTCTATACCATACAGTAACACACAGACACATTCAACACTAGTGTCTACAGTGGGACTCTGACTAATCCACTATGTGTTCAGTACCTCCGAGGCCAAGGCAACGTGAAGCCCTCTGGTGTATCTATACCACACAGTAACACACAGACACATCCAACACAGTTTGGACCGCTTACTCCATCAGGATATTGACTAAATATCTCATGTTGGTTTAAGTGGTACGACTGTAAAAAAAAAAAGGTCAACCTCCAGACTAGGCAGGGATGCGACTCGGCATGAGGCGGTGCGAGTGGATCGGTGGTTTGTGACGAAGACGTGTCACTGTGAGGATGACTGTGGTGACGTGCAGCAGGAGTGGTTGTACAGTGTGATAGTGTAACAGGTCTGGAACACTTCTCCGCGTGACATCTCTTATCAGCTCTATCCGCTCCTCACAGCCCTGCTGTTGGTTCACAAACAGTCTCAGTGGTTTCAGTTAGTCAGGTCCTTCCTGTTGCTTAGCTACACCCCCCCCCCCCACCCCCCCAGCTACATCCCAAATGACACCCTGTTTCCTATGGGGGCCCTGGTCTAAAGTAGTGCACTATGTAGGGAATAAGGTGCCATAGGGCCCCTGGTCTAAAGTAGTGCACTATGTAGGGAATAAGGTGCCATAGGGCCCCTGGTCTAAAGTAGTGCACTATGTAGGGAATAAGGTGCCATAGGGCCCTGGTCTAAAGTAGTGCCCTATGTAGGGAATAGGGTGCCATTTGGGACCCCTTTCCTAGCCAACAGTTGTCATTCTGACAGGAAGTATGCTGAGAGAGATCAATGCCCCTCCAGACATGCCTCGGTACACCACCAAACCCAGACTGCTAACTGTCATCCTGCACCTGAACCTGCTGACAGACATAGATATGAAGGTTTGACGTTTATTGAGATGAGTCTTGTCCTGGAGGCAGAAATGATTGATTTCCGCTAAGTGGGCCAGCTGCAAAGGCTCTTATTATAAAATTCACTAAAAACAAAAAAAAAGCTTTTTTTGGTATACATTTAAGGTTAGGGGTAGCAGTGTGGTTAGGGTTAGGGCTAGGCATTAGGGTTAGCAGTGTGGTTAAGGTTAGGGTTAGGCATTAGG
Organism: Oncorhynchus clarkii lewisi; assembly: GCF_045791955.1. Taxonomy (NCBI): domain Eukaryota; kingdom Metazoa; phylum Chordata; class Actinopteri; order Salmoniformes; family Salmonidae; genus Oncorhynchus; species Oncorhynchus clarkii. The sequence goes on from NC_092148.1 coordinate 4,117,198, forward strand.
GTTAGCAGTGTGGTTAAGGTTAGGCATTCGGGTTAGCAGTGTGGTTAAGGTTAGGGTTATCAGTGTGGTTAGGGTTAGGCATTAGGGTTAGCAGTGTGGTTAAGGTTAGGGTTAGGCATTAGGGTTAGCAGTGTGGTTAAGGTTAGGGTTAGGCATTAGGGTTAGCAGTGTGGTTAAGGTTAGGCATTAGGGTTAGCAGTGTGGTTAGGGTTAGGCATTAGGGTTAGCAGTGTGGTTAAGGTTAGGGTTAGGCATTAGGGTTAGCAGTGTGGTTAGGGTTAGGCATTAGGGTTAGCAGTGTGGTTAGGGTTAGGCATTAGGGTTAGCAGTGTGGTTAAGGTTAGGGTTAGGCATTAGGGTTAGCAGTGTGGTTAAGGTTAGGCATTAGGGTTAGCAGTGTGGTTAAGGTTAGGCATTAGGGTTAGCAGTGTGGTTAAGGTTAGGCATTAGGGTTAGCAGTGTGGTTAGGGTTAGGCATTAGGGTTAGCAGTGTGGTTAAGGCTAGGCATTAGGGTTAGCAGTGTGGTTAGGGTTAGGCATTAGGGTTAGCAGTGTGGTTAGGGCTAGGCATTAGGGTTAGCAGTGTGGTTAGGGTTAGGCATTAGGGTTAGCAGTGTGGTTAGGGCTAGGCATTAGGGTTAGCAGTGTGGTTAAGGTTAGGGTTAGGCATTAGGGTTAGCAGTGTGGTTAGGGTTAGGCATTAGGGTTAGCAGTGTGGTTAAGGTTAGGGTTAGGCATTAGGGTTAGCAGTGTGGTTAGGGTTAGGCATTAGGGTTAGCAGTGTGGTTAAGGTTAGGGTTAGCAGTGTGGTTATGGTTAGGGTTAGGCATTAGGGTTAGCAGTGTGGTTATGGTTAGGGTTAGGCATTAGGGTTAGCAGTGTGGTTATGGTTAGGGTTAGGCATTAGGGTTAGCAGTGTGGTTATGGTTAGGGTTAGGCATTAGGGTTAGCAGTGTGGTTAGGGTTAGGCATTAGGGTTAGCAGTGTGGTTAAGGTTAGGCATTCAGGTTAGCAGTGTGGTTAGGGTTAGGCATTAGGGTTAGCAGTGTGGTTAAGGTTAAGGTTAAGGTTAGGCATTAGGGTTAGCAGTGTGGTTAAGGTTAGGGTTAGGCATTAGGGGTAGCAGTGTGGTTAAGGTTAGGGTTAGCAGTGTGGTTATGGTTAGGGTTAGGCATTAGGGTTAGCAGTGTGGTTAAGGTTAGGGTTAGGCATTAGGGGTAGTAGTGTGGTTAAGGTTAGGGTTAGCAGTGTGGTTAAGGTTAGGGTTAGGCATTAGGGTTAGCAGTGTGGTTATGGTTAGGGTTAGGCATTAGGGTTAGCAGTGTGGTTAAGGTTAGGGTTAGGCATTAGGGTTAGCAGTGTGGTTAAGGTTAGGGTTAGGGATTAGGGTTAGCAGTGTGTTTAAGGTTAGGGTTAGGCATTAGGGTTAGCAGTGTGGTTAAGGTTAGGGTTAGGCATTAGGGTTAGCAGTGTGGTTAAGGTTAGGGTTAGGCATTAGGGTTAGCAGTGTGGTTAAGGTTAGGGTTAGGCATTAGGGGTAGCAGTGTGGTTAGGCATTAGGGCTAGCAGTGTGGTTAAGGTTAAGGTTAAGGTTAGGCATTAGGGTTAGCAGTGTGGTTAAGGTTAGGGTTAGGCATTAGGGTTAGCAGTGTGGTTAAGGTTATGGTTAGGCATTAGGGGTAGCAGTGTGGTTAGGCATTAGGGGTAGCAGTGTGGTTAAGGTTAGGGTTAGCAGTGTGGTTAAGGTTAGGGTTAGGCATTAGGGTTAGCAGTGTGGTTAAGGTTAAGGTTAGGCATTAGGGTTAGCAGTGTGGTTAAGGTTAGGGTTAGGCATTCGGGGTAGGAGTGTGGTTAAGGTTAGGGTTAGGCATTAGTGGTAGCAGTGTTAGGGTTTGATTTAAAATCCAATGTTATGACTTTGTGGCTGTGCCAACTTGTTATCACTCTGTAGAGCTTCGTCCAGGACTAGATTAATGACGAAACGCTGACTTGCCATAGATATACTAAATGATGATGTGTTATCGGTTGGTTATTTGATTATACTAAGTGGGTTGTGATGACAACTTTTAGGGTGTCTCTTATTTGCCTTTTATCGGTTAGTGATATAATTTACAGGATATTACATCACTAGCCTAGCATGGTGATATAATCAACAGGACATTATATCACTAGCCTAGCATAGTAATATAATCAACAGGACATTATATAACTAGCCTAGCATAGTGATATAATTAACAGGCTATTACATCACTAGCATAGCATAGTAATATAATCAACAGGACATTATATCACTAGCCTAGCATAGTAATATAATCAACAGGACATTATATAACTAGCCTAGCATAGTGATATAATTAACAGGATATTACATCACTAGCCTAGCATACTGATATAATTAACAGGACATTATATCACTAGCATAGCATAGTGATATAATCAACAGGACCCAGAGAAGGACACTTCTACAACAGAGCATACAGTGCTAACAGGCTAACACTAGCATAGCATAGTGATATAATCAACAGGACCCAGAGAAGGACACTTCTACAACAGAGCATACAGTGCTAACAGGCTAACACTAGCATAGCATAGTGATATAATCAACAGGACCCAGAGAAGGACACTTCTACAACAGAGCATACAACAACTAACAAGCTAATAGTCTTACATTAGCTAAAGGCTTACATTGGCCACCCCTCATAAGTTTCTTCCTAGGTTCCCTGCCTTCCTAGGGAGTTTTTCCTAGCCACCGTGCTTCTACATCTGCATTGCTTGCTGTTTGGGGTTTTAAACTGGGATTCTGTATAGCACTTTGTGACATCAGCTGATGTAAAAAGGGCTTTATAGGGCTATATCGTAAAAATGTATGAAAACGTTTTTGGTCTTAATTTAAGCGTAATGTTTAGCAGTTTTATGTTTAAAATCAGTTTTTAACAAGAGTAATGGTAGAAATTGGTGGGTTTTTTGCCTTACGCTAACCTAGCCCAGGCTCTTAGCGGATCTGTCTAGTCATGGCATTATAAGGAACTGCTTATCTAACACTAGCCTAGCCAAGCCAGGGCTGTTAGTGTAGCTGTCTAGTCATAGCATTATAATGAACTGCTTAGCTAGCACTAGCCTAGCCTAGCCCAGGCTCTTAGTGTAGCTGTCTAGTCTTGGCATTACAATTACCTTCTTGCCTGGCTGTGTTTAGTACTGTGTACTTGTTTAGCCTCTAGCTAATTACACATTTGTTGTCATTAGTCCAAGGTTGCTGACACTGGGAATGCTGTGTCTCGTGCGAGGAGGCTAAATGAGTTTGTTTACCTCAGAGGAGGAGACGGGTGACAGCCTATTAGCTGTCATAATTACATTAGCTTAGCATTAGCCTCACTGTGTATTAGCTTATCCGTAGCAGTGTAAACGTTTAAGTTGTGTCGCTATCTGACAAGGATGTTGGCCCTACTGTACGTGACTGACTAGGTTTCAAACTCCGGTCTCCTGTGTGCATCAAGACTGTGTTAGACCGTTGAGCTAAAGCCTACAGACTTAGCCACTGTGTAGACAGTAAAGTTGCATCCCCATTATACCAGTCAGAGTTGATGGCTGGGCCCTCATTCACAACTGGTGTGCTGCTGTATGTAGGCCACATGTTGTTGCTTGGATGGTCTCTATGGATGGTCTTTATGGATGGTCTCTATGGATGGTCTCTATGGATGGTCTCTGTGGATGCTCTCTATGGATGGTCTCTATGGATGGTCTCTATGGATGGTCTCTGTGGATGGTCTCTATGGATGGTCTCTATGGACAGCCTCTGTGTATGGCCCCTGTGGATGTTCTCTGTGGATGGTCTCTATGGACAGCCTCTGTGGATGGCCCCTGTGGATGGTCTCTGTGGATGGTCTCTATTAATGGTCTCTATGGACAGCATCTGTGGATGGCCCCTGTGGATGGTCTCTGTGGATGGTCTCTATGGATAGTCTCTATGGACAGCCTCTGTGGATGGCCCCTGTGGATGGTCTCTGTGGATGGTATCTATGAATGGTCTCTATGGACAGCCTCTGTGGATGGCCCCTGTGGATGGTCTCTGTGGATGGTCTCTATGGATGGTCTCTATGGACAGCCTCTGTGAATGGCCCCTGTGGATGGTCTCTGTGTATGGTCTCTATGGATGGTTCCTATGAACAGCCTCTGTGGATGGTCTCTATGGACAGCCTCTGTGGATGGCCCCTGTGGATGTCTCTGTGGATAGTCTCTATGGACATCCTCTATGGATGGCCTCTGTGGATGGTCTCTATGGACAGCCTCTGTGGATGGTCTCTATGGACAGCCTCTGTGGATGGTCTCTATGGACGTCCTCTATGGATGGCCTCTGTGGATGGTCTCTATGGACAGCGTCTGTGGATGGCCCCTGTGGATGGTCTCTATGGACAGCCTCTGTGGATGGCCCCTGTGGATGGTCTCTATGGACAGCCTCTGTGGATGGCCCCTGTGGATGGCCCCTGTGGATGGTCTCTATGGATGGTCTCTATGGATGGTCTCTATGGACAGCCTCTGTGGATGGCCCCTGTGGATGGCCCCTGTGGATGGCCCCTGTGGATGGTCTCTATGGACAGCCCCTGTGGATGGTCTCTGTGGTGTTTATCCATCAGTAGGTCTGAACTGAATAATAAACTGGAAAACCAGACGTCGCTGTAATATATGATGCAATGCGGAGAATGATGTGTGTGTGTGTGTTTGTGTGTATGTGTGTGTGTGTGTGTGGTGTGTGTGTGTGTGTGTGTGTTGGTGTCTGTTGTGAGGGAGGGAGCAGTCAAGCAGAATGAGTCAGCCATCCTCTCCTCTCCTCTCCTCTCCTCTCCTCTCCTCTCCTCTCCTCTCCTCTCCTCTCCTCTCCTCTCCCTCTCCTCTCCTCTCCTCTCCTCTCCTCTCCTCTCCTCTCCTCTCCTCTCCTCTCCTCTCCTCTCCTCTCCTCCCAATGAAGTGGGTAAATGTTGAGTATCCATCCATCCATCCGTCCATCCATCCACCCATCCATCCATCCATCCATCCACAAGGCTGAACTATTTTCTTGTCGCCCTTCATTCTTCTTTTTGTGCTCAGCCTGCTCTTTGACCTTGTGCTAATTTTAAAATGGCTGACCTCCGGTGGCGGATCAACATAAGTGCTGCAGCATGACGGCAGAAGTTAAAGGTCAGGGGTCACCATTTGATTGTCCTCCCAGCAGGAAGTCTGGTTGACATTTGAAGGCGTGTGTGAGTGTGTGTGTGTGAGTGTGTGTGTGTGTGTGTGTGTGTGAGTGTGTGTGAGTGTGTGTGTGTGAGTGTATGTGTGTGTGTGTGTGTGTGTGTGTGTGTGTGTATACATGTGTTTCCTAGCGACCCATTCTACAGCCCCCCTGTGGTAGCTATCTTTTGAAGCGTACTGTAATCGTTACTGAAATAACTCTTGTTACATGACATGCCTTGTTTTGTCCAGATATATGAAGGAATCGTCGAAGAACAGCAGGTGTGAATGTGTTGGTTGTTAACCTCGTTGTGATTGGTAAATGTGTTGGTTGTTATCCTCGTTGTGATTGGTAAATGTGTTGGTTGTTATCCTCGTTGTGATTGGTAAATGTGTTGGTTGTTATCCTTGTTGTGATTGGTGAATGTGCTGGTTGTTAACCTTGTTGTGATTGGTAAATGTGTTGGTTGTTATCCTTGTTGTGATTGGTGAATGTGTTGGTTGTTATCCTTGTTGTGATTGGTAAATGTGTTGGTTGTTATCCTCGTTGTGATTGGTAAATGTGTTGGTTGTTATCCTTGTTGTGATTGGTGAATGTGTTGGTTGTTATCCTTGTTGTGATTGGTGATTGTGTTGGTTGTTAACCTCGTTGTGATTGGTAAATGTGTTGGTTGTTATCCTTGTTGTGATTGGTGAATGTGCTGGTTGTTAACCTCGTTGTGATTGGTAAATGTGCTGGTTGTTATCCTTGTTGTGATTGGTAAATGTGCTGGTTGTTAACCTCGTTGTGATTGGTGAATGTGCTGGTTGTTATCCTCGTTGTGATTGGTAAATGTGCTGGTTGTTAACCTCGTTGTGATTGGTGAATGTGTTGGTTGTTATCCTTGTTGTGATTGGTAAATGTGTTGGTTGTTTTCCTTGTTGTGATTGGTGAATGTGTTGGTTGTTATCCTTGTTGTGATTGGTGAATGTGTTGGTTGTTATCCTCGTTGTGATTGGTAAATGTGCTGGTTGTTATCCTCGTTGTGATTGGTGAATGTGTTGGTTGTTATCCTTGTTGTGATTGGTAAATGTGTTGGTTGTTATCCTTGTTGTGATTGGTGAATGTGTTGGTTGTTATCCTTGTTGTGATTGGTGAATGTGTTGGTTGTTATCCTCGTTGTGATTGGTGAATGTGTTGGTTGTTATCCTTGTTGTGATT
>NC_092148.1:4128603-4131103 GCF_045791955.1 Oncorhynchus clarkii lewisi
ACAAGCATTTCGCTACACCCGCAATAACATCTGCTAAATATGGACCAATAACATCTGCTAAATATGGACCAATAACATCTGTTAAATATGGACCAATAACATCTGTTAAATATGGACCAATAACATCTGCTAAATATGTGTATGTGACCAATAAAAATGTATTTGATTCAATTTTGAATTATAGGGTAAACTACTCTCTTTCTCGCTCTCTCAATGTAATTTAATTCAAAGGGCTTTATTGCCATGGGAAACATATGTTTGCATTGCAAAAGCAAGTGAAATAACGATATAAAATGAACAGTAAACACTACACTCACAACAGTTTGAAAGGAACTCTCTTTCTCTCCCTCTGTCTCTCTCCCTCTGCCTCTCTCCCTCTGCCTCTCTCCCTCTGCCTCTCTCCCTCTGCCTCTCTCCCTCTGTCTCTCTCCCTCTGCCTCTCTCCCTCTGCCTCTCTCCCTCTGCCTCTCTCCCTCTGCCTCTCTCCTTCTGCCTCTCTCCTTCTGCCTCTCTCCTTCTGTCTCTCTCCCTCTGCCTCTCTCCCTCTGTCTCTCTCCCTCTGCCTCTCTCCCTCTGCCTCTCTCCTTCTGCCTCTCTCCCTCTGCCTCTCTCCCTCTGTCTCTCTCCCTCTGTCTCTCTCCCTCTGCCTCTCTCCCTCTGCCTCTCTCCCTCTGCCTCTCTCCTTCTGCCTCTCTCCCTCTGCCTCTCTCCTTCTGTCTCTCTCCCTCTGCCTCTCTCCCTCTGCCTCTCTCCCTCTGCCTCTCTCCTTCTGCCTCTCTCCCTCTGCCTCTCTCCTTCTGTCTCTCTCCCTCTGCCTCTCTCCTTCTGTCTCTCTCCCTCTGCCTCTCTCCTTCTGCCTCTCTCCCTCTGCCTCTCTCCTTCTGTCTCTCTCCCTCTGCCTCTCTCCTTCTGCCTCTCTCCCTCTGCCTCTCTCCCTCTGCCTCTCTCCCTCTGTCTCTCTCCCTCTGCCTCTCTCCCTCTGCCGCTCTCCCTCTGCCTCTCTCCTTCTGCCTCTCTCCCTCTGCCTCTCTCCCTCTGTCTCTCTCCCTCTGCCTCTCTCCCTCTGCCTCTCTCCCTCTGCCTCTCTCCCTCTGCCTCTCTCCTTCTGTCTCTCTCCCTCTGCCTCTCTCCCTCTGCCTCTCTCCTTCTGCCTCTCTCCCTCTGCCTCTCTCCTTCTGCCTCTCTCCTTCTGCCTCTCCCTCACAGCTCTCCTGCTCCTATCTCCCAGACAGACGGACAGATAGGCAGGCAGGCACATTCAGTGTGTCTAGAACACATAGAACAGAGCAGAAGAGAAAAGAGATTAGCAAAAAAGAGAAGAACAGAGAAGAACAGAAGAGAACAGAAGAGAACAGAGAAGAACAGAAGAGAACAGAAGAGAACAGAGTAGAACAGAGCAGAAGAGAACAGAGCAGAACAGAGCAGAAGAGAACAGAGTAGAACAGAGCAGAAGAGAGCAGAACAGAGCAGAACAGAAGAGATCAGAGCAGATCAGAGCAGAACAGAGCAGAGCAGAGCAGAACAGAGCAGAGCAGAACAGAACAGAACAGAACAGAACAGAGCAGAACAGAGTAGAACAGAGCAGAACAGAAGAGATCAGAGCAGAGCAGAACAGAACAGAACAGAACAGAACAGAACAGAAGAGATCAGAGCAGAAAGAGATCAGGAGAAGAGGACACAGCAGACCAGAGCAGAAGAGATCAGAACAGAACAGAACAGAACAGAACAGAACAGACTAGATCAGAGCAGAAGAGATCAGAGCAGAACAGATCAGGAGAAGAGGACACAGCAGAACAGAGCAGAAGAGAGCAGAGTGACTGGTACTTCCAGACACAAAAACTGTCAGGTTTTCATTCTAGTTCTCTCTCTACCTCTCTCCCTCTTCATATCTCTCTCCCTCACTCTTTTGCTCCCACTCCCTCTGTGCTCTCTCTCCCGCTATGCTCTCTCTCTCTCTCTCTATCCTTACTCTGCTGACCCAGTAAACCTTCCATTGAACCTGAAATCCGTCCGTCTGATTCGCTGTCTGTGTAGTCACGTGACCACTCCTCCAGACACACCCCCCCGCTTCCCAAAGATGCATGTATCTTCCCTCCTCACATCGCATGGAACTCGGCTGATGTCTCTCTCTTCCCGAAAGGATCTCCCTCCCGCCCCACCATCTCTACGCTGTTGGATCCCGGGAGGAGGGGGATCTGGTCAACACAGGACAGGGAACAAAACAACAGGACAATAATGATCATGATTGGTGATAGAATGAGAATGTGTCACTCTCAGGAAGTTCCTCTGGTCTTCAGCGTGAGTGTTTCTCTGGCACTGCGACTGAGAGTCAGAGGCTTGCTTTTCCTCTTCCTTCCTGTTTGTCCGGTTCCTTCCTTTCAGACAGGAAGTATGTCCCCTCTCTTCACTGTGTTTCAGACAGGCAGTATGTCCCTTCTCTTCACTGTGTTTCAGACAGGCAGTATGTCCCGTTCCTTCCTTTCCCTTTCAGACAGGAAGT
>NC_092148.1:4136103-4144876 GCF_045791955.1 Oncorhynchus clarkii lewisi
TGTGTTTTGGTGTGTTCTGTGTGTGTTCTGGTGTGTTCTGGTATGTTCTGTGTGTGTTCTGGTGTGTTCTGGTGTGTTCTGTGTGTGTTCTGGTATGTTCTGGTGTGTTCTGGTATGTTCTGTGTGTGTTCTGGTGTGTTCTGGTGTGTTCTGTGTGTGTTCTGGTGTGTTCTGGTATGTTCTGGTGTGTTCTGTGTGTGTTCTGGTGTGTTCTGTGTGCGTTCTGGTGTGTTATGTGTGTGTTCTGGTGTGTTCTGTGTGTGTTCTGGTGTGTTCTGGTGTGTTTTGTGTGTTCTGGTATATTCTGGTGTGTGTTCTGGTGTGTGTTCTGTGTGTGTTCTCTGTGCGTTCTAGTGTGTTCTGTGTGTGTTCTGTGTTTTTCTGGTGTGTTCTGGTGTGTTCTGTATGTGTTCTGGTGTGTGTTATGGTGTGTTCTGTGTGTGTTCTGTGTGTGTGTTCTGGTGTTTATTTCCCTTTCCCTGTGTGTGTTCTGGTGTGTTCTGGTGTGTGTTCCGGTTTGTTCTGGTGTGTGTTCTGGTATATTCTGGTGTGTTCTGGTGTGTTTTGTGTGTTCTGGTATATTCTGGTGTTTTCTGGTGTGTTCTGTGTGTGTTCTGGTGTGTTATGTGTGTGTTCTGGTGTGTTCTGTGTGTGTTCTGGTGTGTTCTGTTGTGTTCTGGTGTGTTCTGTGTATATTCTGGTGTTTTCTGGTGTGTTCTGTGTGTGTTCTGGTGTGTTATGTGTGTGTTCTGGTGTGTTCTGTGTGTGTTCTGGTGTGTTCTGGTGTGTTTTGTGTGTTTTGGTATATTCTGGTGTTTTCTGGTGTGTTCTGTGTGTGTTCTGGTGTGTTCTGTGTGTGTTCTGGTGTGTTATGTGTGTGTTCTGGTGTGTTCTGGTATGTTCTGGTGTGTTCTGTGTGTGTTCTGGTGTGTTATGTGTGTGTTCTGGTGTGTTCTGGTGTGTTCTTGTGTGTTCTGGTGTGTTCTGGTATGTTCTGGTGTGTTCTGGTGTGTTCTGGTGTGTTCTGTGTGTGTTCTGGTGTGTTCTGGTATGTTCTGGTGTGTTCTGGTGTGTTCTGGTGTGTTCTGGTGTGTTCTGGTATGTTCTGGTGTGTTCTGGTGTGTTCTGGTATATTCTGGTGTGTTCTGGTGTGTTCTGTGTGTGTTCTGGTGTGTTCTGGTATGTTCTGGTGTGTTCTGGTGTGTTCTGGTGTGTTCTGGTGTGTTCTGGTATATTCTGGTGTGTTCTGGTGTGTTCTGTGTGTGTTTTGGTGTGTTCTGGTATGTTCTGGTGTGTTCTGGTGTGTTCTGGTGTGTTCTGGTGTGTTCTGTGTGTGTTCTGGTATGTTCTGGTGTGTTCTGGTATGTTCTGTGTGTGTTCTGGTGTGTTCTGGTGTGTTCTGTGTGTGTTCTGGTGTGTTCTGTGTGTGTTCTGGTATGTTCTGGTGTGTTCTGGTATGTTCTGTGTGTGTTCTGGTGTGTTCTGTGTGTGTTCTGGTGTGTTCTGGTATGTTCTGGTATGTTCTGGTGTGTTCTGGTGTGTTCCTCGGTTGTTTAGTGATCAATGTTATCAGAAAGTCTGCGGTGTTCTGGCTCAATCATCAGATTATATCAGTGTGTTGTTGTCAAGACGTACAATAGACTAAAACGGTTTCTGTGTGGGTCTTTACTGCTGCAAGGCTTGTGTGTATGGACATCTTCTGAAAACATCCCAAACCCTCTTTAATGAGCATCTTAAATAAAACAGTCTACCCCCCCCCCCCTTTTATTCTGGAAACGTGCACTGACTATGACTGGGATATGTGGTTGTCCCACCTAGCTATCTGTAGATGAATGTACTGACTATGACTGTGATATGAGGTTGTCTCACCTAGCTATATGTAGATGAATGTACTTACTGACTGTGATATGAGGTTGTCCCACCTAGCTATCTGTAGATGAATGTACTGACTATGACTGTGATATGAGGTTGTCTCACCTAGCTATCTGTAGATGAATGTACTGACTGTGATATGAGGTTGTCCCACCTAGCTATCTGTAGATGAATGTACTGACTGTGATATGAGGTTGTCCCACCTAGCTATCTGTAGATGAAGATACTGACTACGACTGTGATATGTGATATGATACAACATCCAATAATCATCATCCCTCCTAGAGAAACCATCCATAACAACATCCTGGTACAATAACTATCATCGTTCCTAGAGAAACAATCCATAACAACATCCTGGTACAATAACTATCATCCCTCCAAGAGAAACCATCCATAACAACATCCTGGTACAATAACTATCATCCCTCCTAGAGAAACCATCCATAACAACATCCTGGTACAATAACTATCATCCCTCCTAGAGAAACCATCCACAACAACATCCTGGTACAATAACTATCATCCCTCCTAGAGAAACAATCCACAACAACATCCATAACAACATCCTGGTACAATAACTATCATCCCTCCTAGAGAAACCATCCACAACAACATCCTGGTACAATAACTATCATCCCTCCTAGAGAAACCATCCATAAACATATCCTGGTACAATAACTATCATCCCTCCTAGAGAAACCATCCACAACAACATCCATAACAACATCCTGGTACAATAACTATCATTCCTCCTAGAGAAACCATCCACAACAACATCCTGGTACAATAACTATCATCCCTCCTAGAGAAACCATCCACAACAACATCCTGGTACAATAACTATCATCCCTCCTAGAGAAACCATCCATAACAACATCCTGGTAACATAACTATCATCCCTCATAGAGAAACCATCCACAACAACATCATGGTACAATAACTATCATCCCTCCTAGAGAAACCATCCACAACAACATCCATAACAACATCCAGGTACAATAACTATCATCCCTCCTAGAGAAACCATCCACAACAACATCCTGGTACAATAACTATCATCCCTCCTAGAGAAACCATCCATAACAACACCCATAACAACATCCTGGTACAATAACTATCATCCCTCCTAGAGAAACCATCCATAACAACATCCTGGTACAATAACTATCATCCCTCCTAGAGAAACAATCCACAACAACATCCATAACAACATCCTGGTACAATAACTATCATCCCTCCTAGAGAAACCATCCACAACAACATCCTGGTACAATAACTATCATCCCTCCTAGAGAAACCATCCATAAACATATCCTGGTACAATAACTATCATCCCTCCTAGAGAAACCATCCACAACAACATCCATAAAAACATCCTGGTACAATAACTATCATCCCTCCTAGAGAAACCATCCACAACAACATCCTGGTACAATAACTATCATCCCTCCTAGAGAAACCATCCACAACAACATCCTGGTACAATAACTATCATCCCTCCTAGAGAAACCATCCACAACAACATCCTGGTACAATAACTATCATCCCTCCTAGAGAAACCATCCATAACAACATCCTGGTAACATAACTATCATCCCTCATAGAGAAACCATCCACAACAACATCATGGTACAATAACTATCATCCCTCCTAGAGAAACCATCCACAACAACATCCATAACAACATCCAGGTACAATAACTATCATCCCTCCTAGAGAAACCATCCACAACAACATCCTGGTACAATAACTATCATCCCTCCTAGAGAAACCATCCATAACAACACCCATAACAACATCCTGGTACAATAACTATCATCCCTCCTAGAGAAACCATCCATAACAACACCCATAACAACATCCTGGTACAATAACTATCATCCCTCCTAGAGAAACCATCCACAACAACATCCTGGTACAATAACTATCATCCCTCCTAGAGAAACCATCCATAACAACATCCTGGTACAATAACTATCATCCCTCCTAGAGAAACCATCCACAACAACATCCATAACAACATCCTGGTACAATAACTATCATCCCTCCTAGAGAAACCATCCACAACAACATCCTGGTACAATAACTATCATCCCTCCTAGAGAAACCATCCATAACAACATCCTGGTACAATAACTATCATCCCTCCTAGAGAAACCATCCATAACAACATCCTGGTACAATAACTATCATCCCTCATAGAGAAACCATCCACAACAACATCCATAACAATAACTATCATCCCTCCTAGAGAAACCATCCACAACAACATCCTGGTACAATTACTATCATCCCTCCTAGAGAAACCATCCACAACAACATCCTGGTACAATAACTATCATCCCTCCTAGAGAAACCACCCATAACAACATCCTGGTAGAATAACTATCATCCCTCCTAGAGAAAGCACCCATAACAACATCCTGTAGCATGCAGACATAGCTGTCTAAAGTGGGTTATACAGGGACAGAGACCTTTTAGCTGTCTAGAGTGGGTTATACGGGGAAAGAGATCTTCTAGCTGTCTAAAGTGGGTTATACAGGGACAGAGTCCTTCTAGCTGTCTAGAGTGGGTTACACAGGGGCAGAGTCCTTCTAGCTGTCTAGAGTGGGTTATACAGGGGCAGAGTCCTTCTAGCTGTCTAGAGTGGGTTATACAGGGACAGAGACCTTCTAGCTGTCTAGAGTGGGTTATACAGGGGCAGAGTCCTTATAGCTGTCTAGAGTGGGTTATACAGGGGCAGAGTCCTTCTAGCTGTCTAGAGTGGGTTATACAGGGGCAGAGTCTTTCTAGCTGTCTAGAGTGGGTTATACAGGGGCAGAGTCCTTCTAGCTGTCTAGAGTGGGTTATACAGGGGCAGAGTCCTTCTAGCTGTCTAGAGTGGGTTATACAGGGGCAGAGACTTTCTAGCTGTCTGTAGTGGGTTATACAGGGGCAGAGTCCTTCTAGCTGTCTAGAGTGGGTTATACAGGGGCAGAGTCCTTCTAGCTGTCTAGAGTGGGTTATACAGGGGCAGAGTCCTTCTAGCTGTCTAGAGTGGGTTATACAGGGGCAGAGTCCTTCTAGCTGTCTGAAGTGGGTTATACAGGGACAGAGACCTTCTAGCTGTCTGAAGTGGGTTATACAGGGACAGAGACCATCTAGCTGTCTGAAGTGGGTTATACAGGGACAGAGACCTTCTAGCTGTCTGAAGTGGGTTATACAGGGGCAGAGTCCTTCTAGCTGTCTGTAGTGGGTTATACAGGGACAGAGTCCTTCTAGCTGTCTGAAGTGGGTTATACAGGGGCAGAGTCCTTCTAGCTGTCTGAAGTGGGTTATACAGGGGCAGAGTCCTTCTAGCTGTCTGTAGTGGGTTATACAGGGACAGAGACCATCTAGCTGTCTGAAGTGGGTTATACAGGGGCAGAGGGATAACCCTCACTGTGTTTGCAGTCCCCTCCCTGTGTACAACATATCTGTTCTGGTGAGAAAGCCCAGTAAAACGTGTCAGCAGCAGCTGAGCAGTGTGAGGAAGGAGATATAACCTGAGGGGTGGAACGATGAAAGGACCCGACATGGCTGGTGAGGAATGCCGCGGATCAGCTGTGATGCGTGATGTCTCTGCGGGTTATAGAAAGACCACACATCACCATCTAATTACTCTGTTTTTCTTTTTTCGCTGTCTCTCTCTCTCTCTTTGTGTAATCGAGGCTTTTACGGAAAGAGATCTAGCTATGATTTCTCCTTTTTAATTAATAGCCACTGGAGAATAAAAGGAAAATCTGTATTTAAGTGCCTTGGAAAAGACTACAAGGGCGGGGGGGGGGGGGGGCATGTGGCAAAGTTTAGACAGCATGACACAACAGGAGAGAGAGAGCAGGCTTCTGGAAGTGAGGACAGAGAACAGAAGGGAAATAGATCAAAAGTGGAGCTGTCATGCGTTTGAGTCAGGAGAGGCAGAGGAGGCCGGAGGAGGAGGAGCCTCCTTTCCCACAGTCAACATCCTGCCTGGGAGATGAAAATACCCACAGTCGGGGCACATGGCAAAGGCCCAGGACCAGGCCTCCACCGTGGGGGTGTGGGACACACAGCTGGGGCCTGGGAAGAGAGAGAGGAGTGAGTTTTATCTGCAGAGAGAGAATGGGGGGGATGGGGTAGAAAGGGAGAGAGAGAGGGAGAGAGAGAGGGGGGGGGTAGGGGTGGAAAGAGAGAGAGAGAGAGAGATGGGGTAGGGGTAGGGGTTGAAAGGGAGAGAGAGAGGGAGGGAGGGGGTTAGGGGTAGAAAGGGAGAGAGAGAGAGAGAGGGGGAGAGACAGAGAGAGAGAGAGAGGGGGTAGGGGTAGAAAGGGAGAGAGAGAGAGAGAGAGAGGGGGAGAGACAGAGAGAGAGAGAAAGGGGGGGGGTAGAAAGGGAGAGAGAGGGGAGGGAGGGGGTTAGGGGTAGAAAGGGAGAGAGAGAGAGAGAGGGGGAGAGACAGAGAGAGAGAGAGAGGGGGTAGGGGTAGAAAGGGAGAGAGAGAGAGAGAGAGAGGGGGAGAGACAGAGAGAGAGAGAAAGGGGGGGGTAGAAAGGGAGAGAGAGGGGGGGTAGAAAGGGAGAGAGAAAGGGAGAGAGAGATGTGGTTATGGGTTGAAAGGGAGAGAGAGAGAGAGAGAGAGAGAGAGAGAGGAGAGAGAGAGAGAGAGGGGGGGGGGTTGGAAAGGGAGAGAGAGAGGGAGAGAGAGATGGGGTTAGGGGTAGAAAGGGAGAGAGAGAGAGAGAGGGGGAGAGACAGGGAGAGAGAGAGAGGGGGGGGTAGAAAGGGAGAGAGAAAGGGAGAGAGAGATGGGGTTAGGGGTAGAAAGGGAGAGAGAGAGAGAGAGAGAGAGAGAGAGGGGGAGGGGTGGAGAGGGAGAGAGATAGAAAGGGAGAGAGAGAGAGGGTGGGGGTAGAAAGGGAGAGAGAGAGAGGGGAGGGGGTAGAAAGGGAGAGAGAGAGAGAGAGAGAGAGACAGAGAGAGAGAGAGACTTCTATAATCTGATAGAGTAAACAGAGCCTCCATGCCCTCTGTTGTTTGGTTGGGTGGGTGCGTGTTTCTCCATTGTGCCAGTTGTGCCAGCTACAGTATGGGACCTGCATCCTAAATGACACACTATTCCCTACATCGTCCACCACCCTACGGGCCCTGGTCAAAAGTAGTGCACTATATAGGACGTAGTGTGGCAGCTCTGGTCATAACTCTGGTCCAGTCTGCATGTGACCCAAAGCCCCGAGGGTATTGCACAGTGATGTGTTGGGCACCAAGCAGTGCCAAGGCCAGCTGTGCCCTCTCCATACCCGCTGCCTGATACCCACTCTGGGCATGTGTTGGACCAGGCTCCCCTGTGGATCCCATCTACTGCTCTATTGGCTGATATAATTACTATACCGCCGTGCTACTGTGGACCTCCTGCACAGTAAAACATTCAAAACAAATAACAAAAAACAACAACAACAACAAACAAATGCTTTAGCCAATCAGATGTTATTTGTCACATGACCTGAATACAACAGGTGTAGTAGACCTCACAGTGAAATGCTGAATACAACAGGTGTAGTAGACCTTACAGTGAAATGCTGAATACAACAGGTGTAGTAGACCTCACAGTGAAATGCTGAATACAACAGGTGTAGTAGACCTTACAGTGAAATGCTGAATACAACAGGTGTAGTAGACCTTACAGTGAAATGCTGAATACAACAGGTGTAGTAGACCTCACAGTGAAATGCTGAATACAACAGGTGTAGTAGACCTTACAGTGAAATGCTGAATACAACAGGTGTAGTAGACCTCACAGTGAAATGCTGAATACAACAGGTGTAGTAGACCTTACAGTGAAATGTTGAATACAACAGGTGTAGGTAGACCTTACAGTGAAATGCTGAATACAACAGGTGTAGTAGACCTCACAGTGAAATGCTGAATACAACAGGTGTAGTAGACCTCACAGTGAAATGCTGAATACAACAGGTGTAGTAGACCTCACAGTGAAATGCTGAATACAACAGGTGTAGTAGACCTTACAGTGAAATGTTGAATACAACAGGTGTAGTAGACCTTACAGTGAAATGCTGATATTTAAAAAAAAAAATTGTAAACATTTTTTTACCTTTATTTAACTAGGCAGTTAGTTAAGTCAGTTAAGAACAAATTCTTATTTTCAATGACGGCCTAGGAACAGTGGGTTAACTGCCTGTTCAGGGGCAGAACGACAGATTTGTACCTTGTCAGCTCGGGGGTTTGAACTTGCAACCTTCCGGTTACTAGTCCAACGTGTAGGTAGACCTCACAGTGAAATGCTGACTACAACAGGTGTGGTAGACCTTACAGTGAAATGCTGATTACAACAGGTGTAGTAGACCTCACAGTGAAATGCTGAATACAACAGGTGTAGTAGACCTCACAGTGAAATGCTGAATACAACAGGTGTAGTAGACCTTACAGTGAAATGCTGAATACAACAGGTGTAGTAGACCTTACAGTGAAATGCTGAATACAACAGGTGTAGTAGACCTCACAGTGAAATGCTGAATACAACAGGTGTAGTAGACCTTACAGTGAAATGCTGAATACAACAGGTGTAGTAGACCTTACAGTGAAATGCTGAATACAACAGGTGTAGTAGACCTTACAGTGAAATGCTGAATACAACAGGTGTAGTAGACCTTACAGTGAAATGCTGAATACAACAGGTGTAGTAGACCTTACAGTGAAATGCTGAATACAACAGGTGTAGTAGAACTCACAGTGAAATGCTGAATACAACAGGTGTAGTAGACCTTACAGTGAAATGCTGAATACAACAGGTGTAGTAGACCTTACAGTGAAATGCTGAATACAACAGGTGTAGTAGACCTTACAGTGAAATGCTGAATACAACAGGTGTAGTAGAACTCACAGT
>NC_092148.1:4144976-4192476 GCF_045791955.1 Oncorhynchus clarkii lewisi
CTGTGTGTTCTATGGTAGACTGTAGACCTCTCTGTGTGTTCTATGGTAGACTGTAGACCTCTCTGTGTGTTCTATGATAGACTGTAGACCTCTCTGTGTGTTCTATGGTAGACTGTAGACCTCTCTGTGTGTTCTATGGTAGACTGTAGACCTCTGTGTGTTCTGTGTGTTCTATGCATGTCTGTACAACGTTTAGTGCTTTAAAACTCTAACTAAACTAACTCTGCTTTCTTGCTCTAACGTATTTTTTGTCTGCTACTTCAGGCCTGATTGGGCGTAGTCGGGGCCCGGGTGGGCGTAGTCGGGGCCCCGGGTGGTCGTAGTCGGGGGGCCGGGTGGGTGTAGTCGGGGGCCCGGGTGGGAGTAGTCGGGGGGCCGGGTGGGCGTAGTCGGGGGGCCGGGTTGTATTCCTAGAAGTTAAATTTTCTATGGCTGAATTCTCTCTCATGGAGCCTCAAGTGGGGAAGGATGTTCATTAGACCTCAGGGTGTTGACATTTAGTCAATACAGTCCATTCAGGAAGTATTCAGACTCCTTGCCTTTTTCCACATTTTGTTACGTTACGGCCGTATTCTAAAATTGATTAAAAATATAAAATAATCCCTCATTAAAAAATCTACAGAAAACTTATTTACATTTAATATTCAGACCTTTTCCTGTGAGACTCAAAATGGAGCTCAGGTGCATCCTGTTTCCATTGATCATCCTTGAGATGTTTCTACAACTTGATTGGAGTCCACCTGTGGTAAATTCAATTGATTGGACATGATTTAGAAAGGCACACACCTGTCTGTATAAAGTCCCACAGTTGACAGTGCATGTTAGAGCAAAAACCAAGCCATGAGGTCAAAGGAATTGTCCGTAGAGCTCCGAGACAGGATTGTGTCGAGGCACAGATCTGGGGAAGGGTAACAAAACAAATTCTCCAGCATTGAAGGTTCCCAAGAACACAGTGGCCTCCATCATTCTTAAATGGAAGAAGTTTGGAACCACCAAGTCTCTTCCTAGAGCTGGCCACCCGGCCAAACTGAGCAAGGGCCTTGGTCAGGGAGGTGACCAAGAACCTTATGGTCACTCTGACAGAGCCCCAGAGTTTGTCTGTGGAGATGGCAAAACCTTCCAGAAGGACAACCATCTCTGCAGCACTCCACCAATCAGGCCTTTATGGTAAAGAGGCCAGACGGAAGCCACACCTCAGTAAAAGGCACATGACAGCCCGCTTGGAGTTTGCCAAAAGGCCCCAAAAGGACTCTCAGACTGTGAGAAACAAGATTCTCTGGTCTGATGAAACCAAGATTGAACTCTTTTGGCCTAAATGCCAAGCTTCGCGTCTGGAGGAAACCTGGCACCATCCCTACGGTGAAGCATGGTGGTGGCAGCATCAAGCTGTGGGGATGTTTTTCAGCAGCAGGGAGTGGGAGACTAGTCAGGATCGAGGCAAAGATAAACAGAGTAAAGTAAACCTGCTCCAGAGCGCTCAGGACCTCAGACTGGGGCAAAGGTTCACCTTCCAACAGGACAACAACCCCAAGACAGCGCAGGAGTGGCTTCGGGACAAGTCTCTGAATGTCCTTGAGTGACCCAGCCAGAGCCTGGACTTGAACCCGATCTAACTTCTCTGGAGAGACCTGAAAATAGCTGTGCAGCAACGCCCCCCCCCCCCCCATCCAACCTGACAGAGTTTGAGAGGATCTGCAGAGAATAATGGGAGAAACTCCCCAAATACAGGTGTACCAAGCTTGTAGCATCATACCCAAGACGACTAGAGTCTGTAATCGCTGCCAAAGGTGCTTCAACAAAGTACTGAGTAAAGGGTCAGAATACTTATGTAAAGGTGATATTTGAGTTTGCATAAAACTTCTAAACCTGTTTTTGCTTTGTCATTATGGGGTATTGTGTGTAGATTGAGGATTTTTATTTTATTAATTTTAGAATGAGGCTGTAATGTAACAAAATGTGGAAAAAGTCGAGGGGTCTGAATACTTTCCGAATGCACTGTACATTAGCCTGTGGTCATTTAGTCAGTACATTAGCCTGTGGTCATTTAGTCAGTACATTAGCCTGTGGTCATTTAGTCTGTACATTAGCCTGTGGTCATTTAGTCTGTACATTAGCCTGTGGTCATTTAGTCTGTACATTAGCCTGTGGTCATTTAGTCTGTACATTAGCCTGTGGTCATTTAGTCTGTACATTAGCCTGTGGTCATTTAGTCTGTACATTAGCCTGTGGTCATGTAGTCTGTACATTAGCCTGTGGTCATTTAGTCTGTACATTAGCCTGTGGTCATTTAGTCTGTACATTAGCCTGTGGTCATTTAGTCTGTACATTAGCCTGTGGTCATTTAGTCTGTACATTAGCCTGTGGTCATTTAGTCTGTACATTAGCCTGTGGTCATTTAGTCTGTACATTAGCCTGTGGTCATTTAGTCTGTACATTAGCCTGTGGTCATTTAGTCTGTACATTAGCCTGTGGTCATTTAGTCTGTACATTAGCCTGTGGTCATTTAGTCTGTACATTAGCCTGTGGTCATTTAGTCTGTACATTAGCCTGTGGTCATTTAGTCATAACTTAAGCCACTTTGTAACTTTAGATTTGAACGAGTGGTTTTAAATCAAAATTCGTCAGTCAGAATGTCAATCAGGGAGGAAGAAGTTTGATTGGTTCACAGTACACTGAAGTTTGGTTGTGTCTCGTTTTTCCAGGGCATAGAACAGTTGAAAAAGGAGGAGAGAAGATGGGGTAAAAAAACTAAGTGGATGAACACGAAGGCGGTATTTGGACACCCCTTCTCCATATTCTGGTTTGTCCCGTTGACCCAACCTGGGAAGGCCCATGGGAAGGCTGAATCCTACCAGTATGTGGTCTGAGCTTAGCCACCCGGGGGGACAAACAGACTCTGAGACAGAGGTGTGTTAACACCAACCACCCCATCCCTCCACCTCACCCTGACTCTCCTCCCCAACACTCCTTGACGATGCTGAACGTGATTGTAACCCCTCATAACTCTGAACAACTTCATCACTTCTATATTGCCACAGTGTTTTTTATGTTGCTTGGGAACAAAAGTCAAGTGGAGTTGCAGAGAAAAATATATCTATTATAAAACGTTTCAAACGTGCCTGTTTTTCACTCTTATGTATGCTGTTGATTTGTTCTGGTTTTATGAATCACTTTTCCCTCTGTGTCTCCCCCCACTGTCCCCCCCCCCTCTCTGTCTCCCCCCCCCCCCCCTCTCTGTCTCTCCCCCCCCTCTCTGTCTCTCCCCCCCCCTCTCTGTCTCTCTCTCCCCCCCCTCTGTCTCTCTCCCCCCCCTCTGTCTCTCTCCTCCCCCTCTCTGTCTCTCCCCCCCCCTCTCTGTCTCCCCCCCCCCCCCCTCTCTGTCTCTCCCCCCCCCCCTCTCTCTCTCCCCCCCCCCCCCCCCCCCCCCTCTGTCTCTCTCCTCCCCCCACTCTCTGTGTCTCTCTCTCCTCCTCCCCTCTCTCTCCTCCTCCCCTCTCTCTCCTCCTCCCCTCTCTCTCCTCTCCTCCCTCTCCCCCCCCCCACTCTGTGTCTCTCCCTCCCCCTCTGTGTCTCTCCTCTCTCTGACTGCCAGTTTGTTGGTGCTATCATGTCCAAGTCAGGAGTTGGCATAATGGCACAAACCGATCTGGCACTCAGGCTACCTTCCGTCCTCCTGTCAGTCAAAAACTGAACCCCTCCCTCCCTCCTGCCTTGTGATTATTCTTCTCTGATACATAACTAACCCAGCACAGAGGAACACCACTAGGCCTGTACAGTTGACCGTTTGGAGAGGCTTTTAAAGGCCAGGTGGAAGTATAGTGTGTTGAGGATCAGTAGGTTAGCTCTCTTACTTTTCTTAAACACTCATATTTTCTTGTGTTTTTAAAGAAAGTTACTGTCTACATGCTGCTCATTTTTAAAGTGTATTCTTCTTTAGGAACAAGAAAACATGTTGTTTCAGAATATTTCTGTAAAAGTTGGCGTTGACTCATTTGATCTTTCTCATTTCTATGTGTGCCAAGTTCTGCATATAAAAGTCAAGGTTTTTATTTATTCTGTAGTTTCTCCAGAATTTACGTTTTTATGTTGTGAATTAAAACGTTTAATTTTGAGTTATTTTTGGAGACGTGTAAACCAGAAGGTCGTGATTCACAAAACGAACTAAACAAGTTCAAATATATTTTGCGAAGTAAAATTAGAAGGGGAGTATTTACTAAATACTAAAATATTAACCAACAAAACTGATTATACAGTAGTAGTACTACAATATCAGCATCGAAATATATCAAGCTACACGTCATAAATCACGACAGATATGCACTTTTCCTGAGATTTCTCGATCAGCGGAGTTTATAAAGGTTCCTTTGTCTCCTGTGATCTTTTTGTATGCTTGAAGAAAACAACTGAATTGGACCCGTTTTCCCAGACAGACACAGATTAAATTTTTTTAAAGTCCTAGAATAAAACAAATCTCTTTCAATCTCTCTTGATAATGTTTTTGAGTCGTGGACGAGGTGTCATCTGTGTCTGGGGAAACCGGTCCGTTGTGTCATTTGTTCTTCATCTGTATCTTCCCTTTTGACTTTCTGCTGTTTTTAGTTTGAATGGATGGTTGTTGAGGAGGACTGTCACCTAACTGAGGCCTGCGTCTCCAACTGGCACCCTATTCCCTCTATAGTGCACTACTTTCTATTGGGGCCCTGGTCAAAAGTAGTGCGCTACTTTCTATTGGGGCCCTGGTCAAAAGTAGTGCGCTACTTTCTATTGGGGCCCTGGTCAAAAGTAGTGCGCTACTTTCTATTGGGGCCCTGGTTAAAAGTAGTGCGCTACTTTCTATTGGGGCCCTGGTTAAAAGTAGTGCGCTACTTTCTATTGGGGCCCTGGTCAAAAGTAGTGCACTACTTTCTATTGGGGCCCTGGTCAAAAGTAGTGCACTACTTTCTATTGGGGCCCTGGTCAAAAGTAGTGCGCTACTTTCTATTGGGGCCCTGGTCAAAAGTAGTGCGCTACTTTCTATTGGGGCCCTGGTCAAAAGTAGTGCGCTACTTTCTATTGAGGCCCTGGTCAAAAGTAGTGCGCTACTTTCTATTGGGGCCCTGGTCAAAAGTAGTGCGCTACTTTCTATTGGGGCCCTGGTCAAAAGTAGTGCGCTACTTTCTATTGGGGCTCTGGTCAAAAGTAGTGCGCTACTTTCTATTGGGGCCCTGGTCAAAAGTAGTGCCCTACTTTCTATTGGGGCCCTGGTCAAAAGTAGTGCCCTACTTTCTATTGGGGCCCTGGTCAAAAGTAGTGCGCTGCTTTCTATTGGGGCCCTGGTCAAAAGTAGTGCCCTGCTTTCTATTGGGGCCCTGGTTAAAAGTAGTGCACTACTTTCTATTGGGGCCCTGGTCAAAAGTAGTGCGCTACTTTCTATTGGGGCCCTGGTTAAAAGTAGTGCGCTACTTTCTATTGGGGCCCTGGTTAAAAGTAGTGCGCTACTTTCTATTGGGGCCCTGGTTAAAAGTAGTGCACTACTTTCTATTGAGGCCCTGGTCAAAAGTAGTGCACTACTTTCTATTGGGGCCCTGGTCAAAAGTAGTGCGCTATAGAGGGGAACAGAGTGCCCTGTGGGATGCGGCCTGACACTGCTGCTGTGAGGGTCTGTCCTGTGAGCAGCTAGTGAAGACCTATCATGTTTCGTTTCTTTTTACTGATGTTTTTCAACACTTTGGCACCGAGAAAGAATAAATATTTCCCATTTGTTTAATAAGCTGTTATTTCTTTCCTTATGTCATATATCATATATTAATTATCTTTTTCTCTGAGGAACTGTTGTGTTTTTTTTTATATCGTGTCATTTGCAAATGGGTGTTTTTTTTGTGTGCATGCCCCTATATCTATCCTTACTCTGCGTTGGCTTTGGTTAACTGGTTAACCTGGTTAACTGGTTAACCTGGTGTGTCTCCTACCATTTTCTACTGAAGCTTTTAACTGTCTCTCTGAGCGTTGAGGCTGTCCGACTGGCTGCTTTCTGAATGGGACGGAGGTAAGCCCTGCAACCCAGGGGAACGGAGGCCGTGCTGCACACCACTTAAACACAAACAGTTACCGTGGAGTGAATTCGTTTTTTTCCTTTAAACAACAAAGCATGATGCATGTTTTTCAGAAAGTTTCTTATTGTCTCCTCCTGATTGGGTTTTATAGGTTGATGTTTTAAAGACCCAGGATGTATGGACGTCTTCATTAACAGAGTTAGTCTGGACGTCTGTTCACTGTGTTGTCGTGTGCCAACAACTTCGACAACACGTAGAACGAGACAACACCGTCGGTGTCCGTGCCTCGTCAGAAATAATATGGTTTCCACACCCACGAAATGTCCGTTTTGAGCATGTTAGTCCAAAAGGAGACGTCATCTGGGTTCAGGAAACCAGCCACTTAAGTCACATGTTTCACAGGATCTCCCATTGAAACCAATGCATGACTAAGGGAACATTGTACTTAGGGCCCCTAAATTAATGACATGTTTTGATTCAGTTTCCTCTGTCTACAGCTCACTGTGTTCTGTGTGTGTGTCTCTCTCTCTCTCTGTGTGTCTCTCTCTCTCTCTGTGTGTGTCTCTCTCTCTCTCTGTGTGTCTCTCTCTCTCTCTGTCTCTCTCTCTCTGTGTGTGTGTGTGTCTCTCTCTCTCTCTCTCTCTCTCTGTCTCTCTCTCTCTGTCTCTGTCTCTCTGTTCCAGGGCATCGAACGTCTGAAGGGGGAGCAGGCCAGGTGGGAGAAGACTTCCTGCTGGGAGGCGATGAAGTCAGCGTTTGGAGGGCCCTTCTCCCCATCCTGGCTCAGTCCCTTCTCTGACCTCCGCTGTAAGAGGGATCCCAATGACCACGTGGCGCTGCCGCAGGGGGAGATCGTCGAGGACGACGTCATAGAGATACCGCTGGTCTAGTGTCGTGAGACTCCCGTAGAACTAGAATGAATAGAATGGGCGTGGAACCTCGCACCCTGGCAGGTTTTGACTGGTGAACTCCTGGGTACACTAGCTATGGAAGCCTGGTGTTATGATCCATTATGGTGTCGTTGACTTAATAATTAGGAGGGTGATTTACATTTGTCCTATTTCAGACATGTACCAGTGTGTATTATACATGTGTGAATTGTACATTTTTTATTTTTCTGCATATCTCAACTCTCCCTGAGACACCCTCGGAGTGGGGGGGGGGGGGTCTGGACTAGGCTTTTATAGAGAGATGCCAGTTCTATTCATTCTATTTCTATACAGACTCCACTGGTCTAGTGTGGTGTCCTTCCCACAGTGCTACTGCTGCTTGGACCAAAGCCTTAAAGGGACCCTACACCAAATGTCATTTTAAAGAATGAGCCACAACATGTCCAGGTCGATACCCCTGGTGACGTGAACGAGGTACAAGTCCCAACGAAGACGAGTTGGATTGTACCCAAACGGGCTCTTTCAGTACTCCAGAGCATCTCCTGCACACACAGCTCTACATGGTTCAGTACGGGAAGACCTCTAGAAAATGACCTGTGGACTATGCAGAATCTAGACTGTCCGTTGCCTTTAATCTTACTTCACTGAGTGCCTTTATAAACTGTCAAGTTGAGAATTGACAGTTATTGGCCTTGTTCTACTGGCCTTGTTCTGCATGGTATGCAAATGAGGTGGTAACAGTTACTGGCCTTGTTCTGCATGATATGCAAATGAGGTGGTAACAGTTACTGGCCATGTTCTGCATGGTATGCAAATGAGGTGGTAACAGTTTTTACATTTTTTCTATCTGTATTATCATGTCAGAGAATTACATGACCTTTTACAAGTGTGTTAATTAAAGGGCCTTTTCTAAAGATGTGATTATTAATGTTCAATAACATACAATGCATTAATTAATTATCAATGTCTTCATCTGGAAAATGTAGAGAGAACACTATTTTATTGAACGAGGGTTAGTTGTGGGGGGGTGGTGTAAGGTGATAGTAGTGTGGGGGGGGTTAGGTGATAGTAGTGGGGGGGGGGGGGGTGGGTTAGGTGATGGGGGGGGGGGGGGTTAGGTATAGTAGTGGGGTGGGTGTGGTGGTGGTGGGGGGGGGGGTTAGGTGAATGGTTGTACTGTACTTTATCCTTTTGTACAGATGGCAATACTATGATGGGTACTTCTACAGTCAAACCAATGCTCCATATCATGGGACCACTGTTGTTTACTTTAACCTTTGAATTAAAGGGAATTTGTCAATGATATCTTCCTTTATCCATGTATTGATTGGTTCTGATGTTAGTTTGACTACAGAATAAAGAACATGTCAGAGATTAAGTGACAAGATATTTCATGTACAGGTTTATTTACAAAACTCTTAATTTCAATAAATTGATACCCATTTAGTCTTACAGGTCATTACAATATTGTCAATAAAATATACATATCAACGGTACTATTTAAGAAATTATTTGTTTGCATAATAATGTGTAGTGTAGAAAAGCCTGATCATGTTTGTGTATGGAGTGCAGACCTTGGTCATATCATACCCAGAGACGGTAAGACAGAGGAGAAACAGACCTTGGTCATATCATACCCAGAGACGGTAAGACAGAGGAGAAACAGACCTTGGTCATATCATACCCAGAGACGGTAAGACAGAGGAGAAACAGACCTTGGTCATATCATACCCAGAGACGGTAAGACAGAGGAGAAACATGTCAGGTGTAACATGTTAGAATCCATGTACAGTCAGGTGTAACATGTTAGAATCCATGTACAGTCAGATGTAACATGTTAGAATCCATGTACAGTCAGGTGTAACATGTTAGAATCCATGTACAGTCAGGTGTAACATGTTAGAATCCATGTACAGTCAGGTGTAACATGTTAGAATCCATGTACAGTCAGATGTAACATGTTAGAATCCATGTACAGTCAGATGTAACATGTTAGAATCCATGTACAGTCAGGTGTAACATGTTAGAATCCATGTAGTCAGATGTAACATGTTAGAATCCATGTACAGTCAGATGTAACATGTTAGAATCCATGTACAGTCAGGTGTAACATGTTAGAATCCATGTACAGTCAGATGTAACATGTTAGAAACCATGTACAGTCAGATGTAACATGTTAGAATCCATGTACAGTCAGATGTAACATGTTAGAATCCATGTAGTCAGATGTAACATGTTAGAATCCATGTACAGTCAGATGTAACATGTTAGAATCCAGGTAGTCAGATGTAACATGTTAGAATCCATGTACAGTCAGATGTAACATGTTAGAATCCATGTACAGTCAGGTGTAACATGTTAGAATCCATGTACAGTCAGATGTAACATGTTAGAATCCATGTACAGTCAGATGTAACATGTTAGAATCCATGTACAGTCAGATGTAACATGTTAGAAACCATGTACAGTCAGATGTAACATGTTAGAATCCATGTAGTCAGGTGTAACATGTTAGAATCCATGTACAGTCAGATGTAACATGTTAGAATCCATGTTAGAATCCATGTACAGTCAGATGTAACATGTTAGAATCCATTTACGGTCAGATGTAACATGTTAGAATCCAGGTAGTCAGATGTAACATGTTAGAATCCATGTACAGTCAGATGTAACATGTTAGAATCCATGTAACATGTTAGAATCCATGTACAGTCAGATGTAACATGTTAGCATCCATGTACAGTCAGGTGTAACATGTTAGAATCCATGTACAGTCAGATGTAACATGTTAGCATCCATGTACAGTCAGGTGTAACATGTTAGAATCCATGTAACATGTTAGAATCCATGTACAGTCAGATGTAACATGTTAGCATCCATGTACAGTCAGGTGTAACATGTTAGAATCCATGTAGTCAGATATATCATGTTAGAATCCATGTACAGTCAGATGTAACCTGTTAGAATCCATGTACAGTCAGATGTAACCTGTTAGAATCCATGTACAGTCAGATGTAACATGTTAGCATCCATGTACAGTCAGATGTAACATGTTAGAATCCATGTACAGTCAGATCAAAGCCCTTTGTGGTAATGGAACATGGTTCTCGTGAAATCCAGATTATTTGGGCCAGAAAACGTTTGTGAAACGGCGAGGCGGTCCAGTGGGGCGATTGATACAGTGGTATTGTTATTACACTTCTTATTCCACATGTGGACAGTCCTTCACTCTTCCTTCTTGGCCTCTGCTGGTTGAGAAGTTGATCCGTGCAGCACCAGTAAACCTGACAGCGTTAGAGAGATGCCCACCCACCACAGTGCTGCGTGGGTCTCGCCAAAGATCAGCTTCCCAAGGAATGCCTAAAGACAGTACAGACTATGTAAGTGGGATTGGCAACATAAATAGCCTATAATACCTGTGTCCATACAGTGATTCACAGATGTCATTGCTCCAATAATGTTGTTCCACTATGGTCTTATGGTCAATGTTCTATAGTGCCAAAGGCCTACTGTACTGTGTTCATATAAATTGGATAGCTGAGATCTGGGGTCGTATTCATAGTGTCTCAGGAGGAGTGCTGAGATCTGGGGTCGTGTTCCTAAAGCATCTCAGGAGGAGTGCTGAGATCTGGGGTCGTGTTCCTAAAGCATCTCAGGAGGAGTGCTGAGATCTGGGGTCGTGTTCCTAAAGCATCTCAGGAGGAGGAGTGCCGATCTAGGATCAGGTCCTCCCGATTTAACCATTATGATCTAAAAGGTGAAATTGATCCTATGGTCCACACTCCTACTCAGACATTTTATGAAAACATGCCGTGATGGATATCAACCAGTTGCTCTACTCACAGAGGATACAAAGTTGGATGCGGTGGTGGTGACCGTGGCCCGGGCCGAGGAGGAGGAGTGTCTCAGAGCCTTGGAGAAGAAGGTCCACATCACAGCATTACTGGTGAACAGCAGTCCTCCACACAGCAACCGCAGAGGGATGTGGAGCTGAAACAACACCACATCACAGCATTACTGGTGAACAGCAGTCCTCCACACAGCAACCGCAGAGGGATGTGGAGCTGAAACAACACCACATCACAGCATTACAGGTGAACAGCAGCTCCAGAGGGATGTGGAGCTGGAATACAATAGGACTTGTTAGTGGTCTCTGGTAGAATGGTATCTCTCTCTCACACACACATTCTTTCTCTCAGTCTCCCTCTGACACACACACACACACACTTCGAAAATGATACATTCATATAGATACACTCTCACCCATTCGCAGGGTGATGTTTCCTCCGGAATAATCCTGTAGTCTCCATCCTGAGACCAGATTTTCAGCCCTGTTTCACACATCCCTTTGAGGTAATCTGAGCCCAGAGATAGCTTGGCTGACGAGGAGGCGACGGCTCCAAGAAAGCCCGCTAATAATGCATAAAACGCACCTGAAATCATGTTTATTTAGCATCTAAACTAGACTGTCCTGTCACATATTTGACTACTTCCTTGTCTAAAATGCTTCACTCGATTCAACCAATCAGACTCACCTCTGGGATCATATGACCTTCAGCGGGCGCAGGGTGATGACGATTCAATGTTACGCTAAACACGACGGGCTAAACACAACCTGAAATTATCTTCGTTTCCTTAATTTGTTCTAACTCTCAAAATGGCTAAGACGAATAAGGGTCCGAAAGCGAACGTATCGTGGGTGAAACCAGCAGAACCGTCATTTTTAAAGAAATTCAAGAACGATGTTGGCTTTAAGGAAGGACCCACCATTGATACCAAGGTATTTCGCTAATGTGCTAGGTTAGCTAGCCTAACGTTAGGTGGGATGTAGAGCTACAGTATATATGTGACTGTATGGCAAGTCCGCTGGAGAGCTACTCTATATGTAGGTTTTAGTTAGAGTCGGTAGCACTTTGATTCAGCTAGTCAAGTAACGTTATTAGCTAGCTCTACAGGAGAGTTGACCACCCTCCAAATTATTGGTTAATTATTATTGTTTTCTCTCACATAATTCAATTCCTTGACCACTATAGATATTTCATTGACACGAAGGGCAAAATTATTATTATTATTTTTTTTTTTTGCAGGTAAGTGTACCTTTTTAATATGGAAAGGGCTGCTGGTATGATGTCAATATGGTGATATTCAACCTGGTCACTGTTCCCGCAGCGTTTAGAGATGCCAGCCTTGGAGGATGACAGTGGCAGTGATCGTGAAGATGAACTGCCTCAAGTTGTCATTCTCAAAAAGGGAGATTTGAGCGCTGAAGAAGTGTTACAGATAAAAGAGGTAAAGGATGGTACAGAAAAAGGTAAGAACAATTAATTGTATAAATAATATATAATAGCCTAAACTATCAAATAAACTTGGTGTTAATTGGCGTGTGTGTCTCTACTGTGTGTACTGTGTGTACTGTGTGTACTGTGTGTCTGTCTGTACTGGGTGTCTGTCTGTACTGGGTCTACTGTGTGTATACAGGGTCTGTACTGTGTGTCTGTCTGTACTGTGTATACAGGGTCTGTAGTTTGTGTCTGTCTGTACTGTGGGTCTGCTGTGTGTATACAGGGTCTGTAGTGTGTGTGTACTTCATCTGCCTCTTCACCTTGCTGCCTACAGAAGACAAGCCTCCTGCGGACGGAAAGATCCTGTTCAAGAAGCCCACGAAGCGCTCCTCCGACAAGTTCCAGGGCATCACCGCCAGCTCTAACAACAACAAGAAGAAGAAGAAGAAGAAGAGTGAAGGAGGAGATGAAGAGAAAAGGGAGGAGAAGTCTGAAAAGAAGGTGAAGAACAAGAGTCTTCTCTCTTTCGGAGAGGATGAGGATGAGGACTAGAAGTTAATTCACCGCAGGGATTTCAGACTAGAGCAATTAACCGCTCATCAGACTAGAGCAATCAACCGCTCATGGATGATGGAACTGATCTACTGCGGTTGTTGGTTTTTACTATGGGCAAAAAGACCCAACATAGAATAGTTCCACATCGTAGTTTGTCCCACTAGACTAAGATCCTTAGACATTACGGGTCATCCCCTCTTTTTGGAGGTGGAATCTGGACATGTATGTGAAACAAACCCCTTCAATCTCATTCACGATCAAAGATCTTTTAGATTACATAAGATGCATGCTGTTATTCTTTGTCGACTATAAGACATGTCTCTGCTGTTGGAAATGTTGTATAGTGACTCACCGTGGGCCTATTATCCATCCATTACAACTGTAGTCATCCGTCCTTCAGTGGATCCTCTGCACTTTTTCATAAAGCCAACACACAATCTGGATCGAAGATTTTATCAAGGTGACAACAGCTACTAAATGGGGGAAGCAATGAGCTGGTGGCTTTTGGTTTAAAAAAAAATATATAGTCTGGAGCGTTGTGATGTGATACTTTTCTACAGTCAATAATTCATTGGATGTACAAATATGTTTTAGCTTCGACAACGGAGCATCAAAAGATGTCTTTAGTTAAAACACTGCGTTGTTTTGATGTCGAGGTGTTGGATTTTTCTGTGATTTGTATTGTGCGTTTTTTTGTTATGATGGTGTTTAGTTGAATAAGTTTGAAATGTAACTATTAAACTACATGAAGGCCTTACGATAGCATAATACATCATGTGTAGTATGTTCTGTAGAAAGCAGGTCTGTAAAGTAGGTCATTTTGCAAAAATGTCTCTCATTAGCAAATACCTTTCCGGTTTTCACAATATGCAGAGAAAGGTCAGTGAAAAACAGAGAGATGTACATTTTTATTCCCATAGAAAATAGTGTTACTTTTACATTTTAAACATGTGGCCCTTCAAATCCCAGAGGACTGATTTAGTTACCAGGATGATAAATCACAGAGGACTGATTTAGTTACCAGGATGTTAAATCCCAGAGGACTGATTTAGTTACCAGGATGATAAATCCCAGAGGACTGATTTAGTTACCAGGATGTTAAATCCCAGAGGACTGATTTAGTTACCAGGATGATAAATTACAGAGGACTGATTTAGTTACCAGGATGATAAATCACAGAGGACTGATTTAGTTACCAGGATGTTACATCACAGAGGACTGATTTAGTTACCAGGTTGATAAATCACAGAGGACTGATTTTAATTACCTTGGTAGTTAAACTGATAAGAAGGATGACTTGGAGGTTACAATCACAAGCCAAACAATAAAATGCAAAATTAAATATCAAGAAACCTTCGTACGCCACACCCCATAACCTTTGGCTGTAATGCGTTGGTCTGTCTCATCATCTACTGAATGCTGATCATTCATAAGTAGACTGACTACAGTCTGTATGTAAATCCACTTCTAATGTAGTGGAACATGCATTCAAATCCAAATAGGCCTGGTAACCGGGCAACCTGGTAACCGGGCAACCTGGTTTGTTGGTTGCTCTTGCCAACTCCCGTTGCTGTCATTGCCATGACAATGATTTGGTATGACGCCATAAACAGACTGGCACTCGAGACTAAATCCCCGGCAGGTAGAACTCGTGAAGGCATCTTGATCATAAATCGACCCACAAAACCTGACGTTAGTAAACCACGTTAGATGATATAGGGAAACAAATGAAACCCTTTTTTAATAATGGTATAAAAAAATATTTTTAAAAAACACATTGAAATGCCTACATACCCGTCTGAATGCAGTAGGGTACGGGTACTATACATACACTATTGTTTTAGACTCTTGCCATTCACAAATGGTATCTGTCAATCACTACACTCTTAGAATTAGTGGTGACTCGAGGAACCCTGGAGTTCCTCAAGAAGCTATGCATTTCCCAAAGTTGGAATAGTTTCTGCATGTAATCAACCATGTTAATATTATTATATTAGAATATGTAATATGCATAAATATTCAAGGAACAGTTTAAATTGCAGTGTACAAACTTAACATGAACAAGAAATGACATTTACGCTAAACGGGTGACCAAAAATAACTATCTGAAAGCCACGCCTCCAATAAGCCACGCCTTCAATCTGATAGGCTGCCACCTTTACAATATATAATTAAAAAGGGTTAAAAAAAAAAACTCTTACCATCACAAAAAGGATCCGGTTTGAAACTTTACCCAGGAGTTCCAGAGGGGGTTTCCTCGACGACCCTTTTCAGAGGGGGTTTCCTCGACGACCCTTTTCAGAGGGGGTTTCCTCGACGACCCTTTTCAGAGGGGGTTCCTCAACGACCCTTTTCAGAGGGGGTTTCCTCGACGACCCTTTTCAGAGGGGGTTTCCTCGACGACCCTTTTCAGAGGGGGTTTCTCAACGACCTTTTTCAAATGTAAACGTTCCACCGGTGTGGCAAACCAAAAGGTTCTTCCAGACACCGTTTCTTTTAAGAGTGGATAATGACCTTTCATTCAGGCCCCACTGTTCTAGCAAAACAAAACATGGTGGGGGCTGCCTGTTGTGCATGTTATTTTGGCATTAATACGTGTCGCATATCAGTTTGCAAACAATGTAAAAAAATAAAATAAAAACGAACAAACAGTTGAGTTAATAAAGCCGCATACAAACTTGTTTTTTTTTGTTTTGCTTTCTTGAGTAAGGACTAAGTGCAGGTGTTTCAGCCTAGCTCAGTGCTTTATGTGGTGGTGGGGCCGCCACTCATTGAGTAAGGCAGGGCCAAAGTGCAGGTGTTTCAGCCTAGCTCAGTGCTTTATGTGGTGGTGGGGCCGCCACTCATTGAGTAAGGCAGGGCCAAAGTGCAGGTGTTTCAGCCTAGCTCAGTGCTTTATGTGGTGGTGGGGCCGCCACTCATTGAGTAAGGCAGGGCCAAAGTGCAGGTGTTTCAGCCTAGCTCAGTGCTTTATGTGGTGGTGGGGCCGCCACTCATTGAGTAAGGCAGGGCCAAAGTGCAGGTGTTTCAGCCTAGCTCAGTGCTTTATGTGGTGGTGGGGCCGCCACTCATTGAGTAAGGCAGGTCCAAAGTGCAGGTGTTTCAGCCTAGCTCAGTGCTTTATGTGGTGGTGGGGCCGCCACTCATTGAGTAAGGCAGGGCCAAAGTGCAGGTGTTTCAGCCTAGCTCAGTGCTTTATGTGGTGGTGGGGCCGCCACTCATTGAGTAAGGCAGGGCCAAAGTGCAGGTGTTTCAGCCTAGCTCAGTGCTTTATGTGGTGGTGGGGCCGCCACTCATTGAGTAAGGCAGGGCCAAAGTGCAGGTGTTTCAGCCTAGCTCAGTGCTTTATGTGGTGGTGGGGCCGCCACTCATTGAGTAAGGCAGGGCCAAAGTGCAGGTGTTTCAGCCTAGCTCAGTGCTTTATGTGGTGGTGGGGCCGCCACTCATTGAGTAAGGCAGGGCCAAAGTGCAGGTGTTTCAGCCTAGCTCAGTGCTTTATGTGGTGGTGGGGCCGCCACTCATTGAGTAAGGCAGGGCCAAAGTGCAGGTGTTTCAGCCTAGCTCAGTGCTTTATGTGGTGGTGGGGCCGCCACTCATTGAGTAAGGCAGGGCCAAAGTGCAGGTGTTTCAGCCTAGCTCAGTGCTTTATGTGGTGGTGGGGCCGCCACTCATTGAGTAAGGCAGGGCCAAAGTGCAGGTGTTTCAGCCTAGCTCAGTGCTTTATGTGGTGGTGGGGCCGCCACTCATTGAGTAAGGCAGGGCCAAAGTGCAGGTGTTTCAGCCTAGCTCAGTGCTTTATGTGGTGGTGGGGCCGCCACTCATTGAGTAAGGCAGGGCCAAAGTGCAGGTGTTTCAGCCTAGCTCAGTGCTTTATGTGGTGGTGGGGCCGCCACTCATTGAGTAAGGCAGGGCCAAAGTGCAGGTGTTTCAGCCTAGCTCAGTGCTTTATGTGGTGGTGGGGCCGCCACTCATTGAGTAAGGCAGGGCCAAAGTGCAGGTGTTTCAGCCTAGCTCAGTGCTTTATGTGGTGGTGGGGCCGCCACTCATTGAGTAAGGCAGGGCCAAAGTGCAGGTGTTTCAGCCTAGCTCAGTGCTTTATGTGGTGGTGGGGCCGCCACTCATTGAGTAAGGCAGGTCCAAAGTGCAGGTGTTTCAGCCTAGCTCAGTGCTTTATGTGGTGGTGGGGCCGCCACTCATTGAGTAAGGCAGGGCCAAAGTGCAGGTGTTTCAGCCTAGCTCAGTGCTTTATGTGGTGGTGGGGCCGCCACTCATTGAGTAAGGCAGGGCCAAAGTGCAGGTGTTTCAGCCTAGCTCAGTGCTTTATGTGGTGGTGGGGCCGCCACTCATTGAGTAAGGCAGGGCCAAAGTGCAGGTGTTTCAGCCTAGCTCAGTGCTTTATGTGGTGGTGGGGCCGCCACTCATTGAGTAAGGCAGGGCCAAAGTGCAGGTGTTTCAGCCTAGCTCAGTGCTTTATGTGGTGGTGGGGCCGCCACTCATTGAGTAAGGCAGGGCCAAAGTGCAGGTGTTTCAGCCTAGCTCAGTGCTTTATGTGGTGGTGGGGCCGCCACTCATTGAGTAAGGCAGGGCCAAAGTGCAGGTGTTTCAGCCTAGCTCAGTGCTTTATGTGGTGGTGGGGCCGCCACTCATTGAGTAAGGCAGGGCCAAAGTGCAGGTGTTTCAGCCTAGCTCAGTGCTTTATGTGGTGGTGGGGCCGCCACTCATTGAGTAAGGCAGGGCCAAAGTGCAGGTGTTTCAGCCTAGCTCAGTGCTTTATGTGGTGGTGGGGCCGCCACTCATTGAGTAAGGCAGGGCCAAAGTGCAGGTGTTTCAGCCTAGCTCAGTGCTTTATGTGGTGGTGGGGCCGCCACTCATTGAGTAAGGCAGGGCCAAAGTGCAGGTGTTTCAGCCTAGCTCAGTGCTTTATGTGGTGGTGGGGCCGCCACTCATTGAGTAAGGCAGGGCCAAAGTGCAGGTGTTTCAGCCTAGCTCAGTGCTTTATGTGGTGGTGGGGCCGCCACTCATTGAGTAAGGCAGGGCCAAAGTGCAGGTGTTTCAGCCTAGCTCAGTGCTTTATGTGGTGGTGGGGCCGCCACTCATTGAGTAAGGCAGGGCCAAAGTGCAGGTGTTTCAGCCTAGCTCAGTGCTTTATGTGGTGGTGGGGCCGCCACTCATTGAGTAAGGCAGGGCCAAAGTGCAGGTGTTTCAGCCTAGCTCAGTGCTTTATGTGGTGGTGGGGCCGCCACTCATTGAGTAAGGCAGGTCCAAAGTGCAGGTGTTTCAGCCTAGCTCAGTGCTTTATGTGGCGGTGGGGCCGCCACTCATTGAGTAAGGCAGGGCCAAAGTGCAGGTGTTTCAGCCTAGCTCAGTGCTTTATGTGGCGGTGGGGCCGCCACTCATTGAGTAAGGCAGGGCCAAAGTGCAGGTGTTTCAGCCTAGCTCAGTGCTTTATGTGGTGGTGGGGCCGCCACTCATTGAGTAAGGCAGGGCCAAAGTGCAGGTGTTTCAGCCTAGCTCAGTGCTTTATGTGGTGGTGGGGACACTACGTCACCGCTAAATCTAAGGGTAGAGCTTGACAATTCAATCCCCTTGGGTGCTGCCATAGAGTTACATTAGAAGTGTCCATCCAAGAAGGACTACAAGGCTTACAGAAAGAATTACGTCAAATCACGTGATATCTACAGCAACTTTGATTGGACTGATCATGTCAATATCATACTTTCAAAATCTTAGCTAGCAACCTAGCAGTCATCATCATGAGTCAAGTCATCAATCTACTGGCAAATTCTTTTTAATCCTTTTCATATGAAGATAAATAATTAAGAGAAATTATAGATAAAACGTATCGGTGCTCATCGGCCATTGGACATAAACATTACACAGCAAGTTGGAAATTGTAAATTCAACAATGAGGGGTTTAGAAGGACTCAGTGGCTAACTGCAATCATTACAAAGCAATCACTAGCCTGCTATTCAGTGGAGTGGCTGTGTGGTCACAAGTCCGGGTTTAAGGGTCTCTTTTCCAGGCTTAAAAGGATAAACATTCCACATTGACCATGCTGTCAATCCAGCATGACATCTGCCTTTTTCCAAAACAACTGGAAACTCAGAACTGACTGCTGTTGGGACTCTGCTGTTGGGACTCCACTGATAGCCAGGTGTAGCAGTGGTAAGATGTGGGGACTGCTGTTGGGACTCTGCTGTTGGGACTCCACTGATAGCCAGGTGTTGCAGTGGTAAGATGTGGGGACTGCTGTTAAGGCTCTGCTGTTGGGACTCTGCTGTAAGGGCTCTGCTGTTGGGACTCTGCTGTGAGGGCTCTGCTGTTAGGGCTCTGCTGTAAGGGCCTACATAAAGCTGTCCCAACAGTTTGTGGACAACATTTGTCACCGTTATAGTGCAGTTAATGTATTGTTTAGTGTTGTGGGTTTGCTGGCATGCATCTCAAAAAATATAAATATTTTTGCCCCTCCAAGATTTACATGCTAAAATCACCACTGATAATGATTGGGGATTTACATTCGTGAGGTAAAGGACTGCGTTTGATTTTTTTCCCAGAATGCACTTGTTCCCTTTGTAAAAAACAATGTATGACTCCATTGGGATTGACTGTAAAGTAATGTCATTAAAATGATGTGAATGGCAGTCAAACAGTATAAAATGACAGAAGTTCCCTCTGGGGAAAAATGGAGTAATTCCATTCTACTCTAATTAACGATTTTGAAATGTGCCACTGAAACAAATTACTTCTCACAAAGTTAATTATGTTCTAACACCCCCCCCCCCCCCCCCTAATTGAAAGGGCAATGTCTGGTTTTGTCAGCATGATTAAATAAAGAAATCATAAAAAGTGCATTTGAGACCAATGCTGAATGGTGTCCATAGAGCCACTTTTGAGCCCTAATGGCTGGCTAGTGGCATCGGAGGTCATTCAGGTTCAATAGCACTGAAGGAAACTGACATCCACCCATAGATATTGTATGTCAATGTGAGGTACTGATTCACCAGACACTTAGCAGCACCCGTGGCTCATCTCTTTAACACAACAATATTGTAAATAGCATCTACTCTGTAACTTTTGGTCCCTGAACCTTGAAGGGTAGGGTGGGGAGGGAGAGAAGGTAGGGTGGGGAGGGAAGGTAGGGTGGGGAGGGGTGGGGAGCGAGGGAGAGAATAGGTGGGGAGGGAGGGAGGGGGGAGGGAAGGTAGGGTGGGAGGGAAGGGGAGGGGGAGGGAAGGTAGGGTGGGGAGGGAAGGGGTGGGGAGCAAGGGAAGGTAGGGTGGGAGGGAGGGAAGGGGTGGGGAGGGAGGGAGGGGGAGGGAAGGGGTGGGGAGCGAGGGAAGGGGAGGGAGGGAGGGAGGAAGGGGAGGGAGGGAGGGAGGGAGGGAGGGAGGGAGGGAGGGAGGGAGGGAGGGAGGGAGGGAGGGAGGGAGGGAGGGAGGGAGGGAGGGAGGGAGGGAGGGAGAGGGAAGGTAGGGTGGGGAGGGAAGGGGTGGGAAAGGAGGGAGGGAAGGGTGGGGAGGGAAGGAAGGAGGGAGGTGAAAGGAGAGAAGAAGGGAGGGTTGGCCTGGCCCTTGTTTGAAAGAACAGCTTCTCTATAGATAGAGGTCAGAGGAGAGCAGCTGGAGAGGAGAGATGGAGCTAGCTCTGCTATCTGAGGTTAGCCTAGCATACCTAGCTAGCTGCACTCACAGGTGCTCTGGGTGACTCTGTAGACAGGAGATCATTTCCTGTACCGGCTTGCCCTCGAAACAGATCTGATACACTGCCACAAACAGAGGGAACCTGGGAAAGACACAACAGAATGACACAAGAGTTAAAATAGAAACATACAACCACCTCTCTCATCATTAGATCAAGTCTGGGCTCATGGCCGGGACCACAGGGATTAATACAGGTGGGATGGGTGACAGACTACATTTGGCGAGGTACTGTATCTTTATCGATCAGAGAGAGAGAGAGAGAAAGAGAGAGAGAGAGAAAGAGAGAGAGAGAGAGAAAGAGACAGAGAAAGAGAGAGAGACAGAGAGAGAGACAGAGAGAGAGACAGAGAAAGAGAGAGAGAGACTCACTTATCCACCAGTCCCTTCTGTTTGAGGATGTGGTAGACTTCAGCTGAGGTAGCAGGACCCTGGAGCTTCTGCCCATTCAACATCTCCTGCTCCAGGACCTCAATAGTCTAGCAGGGAGGCAAATACAGGACATATTACCATGTATCTGTGTAGGAGTTAGGCCTATTCTGTTTACGTTGCCATGGGGTGGTGTAATGTTGTTATGGGGTGGTGTAACTTTGTCATGGGGTGGTTAACGTTGCCATGGAGTGGTGTAATGTTGACATGGGGTGGTGTAATGTTGACATGGGGTAGTGTAACGTTGTCATGGGGTGGTGTAACTTTGTCATGGGTTGGTGTAATGTTGTCATGGGGTGGTGTAATGTTGACATGGGTGGTGTAATGTTGACATGGGTGGTGTAATGTTGACATGGGGTGGTGTAATGTTGCCAGGGGGTGGTGTAACGTTGCCATGGGGTGGTGTAATGTTGCCATGGGGTGGTGTAACGTTGTCATGGGGTGGTGTAACGTTGCCATGGGGTGGTGTAACGTTGCCACGGGGTTGTGTAATGTTGTCATGGGGTGGTGTAATGTTGTCATGGGGTGGTGTAATGTTGCCAAGGGGTGGTGTAACGTTGCCATGGGGTGGTGTAACGTTGTCATGGGGTGGTGTAACGTTGCCACGGGGTGGTGTAATGTTGTCATGGGGTGCCATGGGGTGGTGTAACGTTGCCATGGGGTGGTGTAACGTTGCCATGGGGTGGTGTAACGTTGCCATGGGGTCAGTCAGCCGGCACTAACCCAGGTCTGGTGTAGAGTTGGACGTTGGTCCTTACCTTTCCTGTCTTGGCGAAGGCCTCGGCCACGCGTCGGTTGCGTCCTCCATAGCAGGTCGTGATGAGGTCAGCCACGCCGCAGCTCTCCAGGAAGGTTGCAGAGGAGACGACGCCATCTTTACTGAAGAGCTTAGCGAAGGCTATCATCTCCATCAGTCCTAGTCTGATTACCGCTGCCTTGGTGTTGTCCCCACACCTCAGCCCATCACAGAACCCTGCTCCTACCGCTACGATGTTCTGAGGAAGAGAGAAGGAAACATACAGGCAACAGGTTATTACCACGACATTACCATTTTACAATGGAAGTATCCATATTACCATGCACATACACACACTGGGCCGGGTACTTAAGAGTTACCTTCAGGGCTCCACAGAGCTCTACAGTGTATTAGAGTTACCTACAGAGCTCTACAGTGTATTAGAGTTACCTTCAGGGCTCCACAGAGCTCTAAAGTGTATTAGAGTTACCTTCAGGGCTCTACAGTGTATTAGAGTTACCTTCAGGGCTCCACAGGGCTCTACAGTGTATTAGAGTTACCTTCAGGGCTCCACAGAGCTCTATTAGAGTTACCTAAAGGGCTCCACAGTGTATTAGAGTTACCTTGAGGGCTCCACAGAGCTCTACAGTGTATTAGAGTTACCTACAGAGCTCTACAGTGTATTAGAGTTACCTTCAGGGCTCCACAGAGCTCTAAAGTGTATTAGAGTTACCTTCAGGGCTCTACAGTGTATTAGAGTTACCTTCAGGGCTCCATAGGGCTCTACAGTGTATTAGAGTTACCTTCAGGGCTCCACAGAGCTCTATTAGAGTTACCTAAAGGGCTCCACAGTGTATTAGAGTTACCTTGAGGGCTCCACAGAGCTCTACAGTGTATTAGAGTTACCTTCAGGGCTCCACAGAGCTCTACAGTGTATTAGAGTAACCTACAGGGCTCCACAGAGCTCTACAGTGTATTAGAGTTACCTTCAGGGCTCCACAGAGCTCTACAGTGTATTAGAGTTACCTACAGGGCTCAGCAGAGCTCTACAGTGTATTAGAGTTACCTACAGGGCTCCACAGAGCTCTACAGTGTATTAGAGTTACCTTCAGGGCTCCACAGGGCTCTACAGTGTATTAGAGTTTCCTACGGGGCTCCACAGAGCTCTACAGTGTATTAGAGTTACCTACAGGGCTCCACAGAGCTCTACAGTGTATTAGAGTTACCTTCAGGGCTCCACAGAGCTCTACAGTGTATTAGAGTTACCTACAGGGCTCCACAGAGCTCTACAGTGTATTAGAGTTACCTACAGGGCTCCACAGAGCTCTAGAGTGTATTAGAGTTACCTTCAGGGCTCCACAGGGCTCTACAGTGTATTAGAGTTACCTACAGGGCTCCACAGAGCTCTACAGTGTATTATAGTTACCTACAGGGCTCCACAGAGCTCTACAGTGTATTAGAGTTACCTTCAGGGCTCCACAGAGCTCTACAGTGTATTAGAGTTACCGACAGGGCTCCGCAGAGCTCTACAGTGTATTAGAGTTACCTACAGGGCTCCACAGAGCTCTACAGTGTATTAGAGTTACCGACAGGGCTCCGCAGAGCTCTACAGTGTATTAGAGTTACCTACAGGGCTCTACAGTGTATTAGAGTTACC
The DNA here is from genome assembly GCF_045791955.1 of Oncorhynchus clarkii lewisi. NCBI lineage: Eukaryota > Metazoa > Chordata > Actinopteri > Salmoniformes > Salmonidae > Oncorhynchus > Oncorhynchus clarkii. The sequence goes on from NC_092148.1 coordinate 4,168,256, forward strand.
TACAGGGCTCCACAGAGCTCTACAGTGTATTAGAGTTACCTACAGGGCTCCACAGTGTATTAGAGTTACCTACAGGGCTCCACAGAGCTCTACAGTGTATTAGAGTTACCTACAGGGCTCCACAGAGCTCTACAGTGTATTAGAGTTACATTCAGGGCTCCACAGAGCTCCACAGTGTATTATAGTTACCTACAGGGCTCCACAGAGCTCTACAGTGTATTAGAGTTACATTCAGGGCTCCACAGAGCTCTACAGTGTATTAGAGTTACCTACAGGGCTCCACAGAGCTCTAGAGTGTATTAGAGTTACCTTCAGGGCTCCACAGGGCTCTACAGTGTATTAGAGTTACCTACAGGGCTCCACAGAGCTCTACAGTGTATTATAGTTACCTACAGGGCTCCACAGAGCTCTACAGTGTATTAGAGTTACCTTCAGGGCTCCACAGAGCTCTACAGTGTATTAGAGTTACCGACAGGGCTCCGCAGAGCTCTACAGTGTATTAGAGTTACCTACAGGGCTCCACAGAGCTCTACAGTGTATTAGAGTTACCGACAGGGCTCCGCAGAGCTCTACAGTGTATTAGAGTTACCTACAGGGCTCTACAGTGTATTAGAGTTACCTACAGGGCTCCACAGAGCTCTACAGTGTATTAGAGTTACCTACAGGGCTCCACAGTGTATTAGAGTTACCTACAGGGCTCCACAGAGCTCTACAGTGTATTAGAGTTACCTACAGGGCTCCACAGAGCTCTACAGTGTATTAGAGTTACATTCAGGGCTCCACAGAGCTCCACAGTGTATTATAGTTACCTACAGGGCTCCACAGAGCTCTACAGTGTATTAGAGTTACATTCAGGGCTCCACAGAGCTCTACAGTGTATTAGAGTTACCTACAGGGCTCCACAGAGCTCTACAGTGTATTAGAGTTACCTACAGGGCTCCACAGTGTATTAGAGTTACCTTGAGGGCTCCACAGAGCTCTACAGTGTATTAGAGTTACTTACAGGGCTCCACAGAGCTCTACAGTGTATTAGAGTTAATTTGAGGGCTCCACAGAGCTCTACAGTGTATTAGAGTTACCTACAGGGCTCCACAGAGCTCTACAGTGTATTAGAGTTACCTTGAGGGCTCCACAGAGCTCTACAGTGTCTGCATCATCCACCACTGTGATCCTGAAGTTAGGAGTCTGCAGGAGCTCCTTGAAGAGCAGGCCGTTCTCCATGATCTTACTGCCTGGTAAAGAAACACGTTTTTACATCCCAACACATAGCCAGCCTATCGCTCCATCTCTGTCAAAGCTTTGTCGTAATTACTATCTATCTCATTCCACATAGTTATCAAATAACATCACAGCTTTGTTTTACATTCCTGTATAGAAATGTCTTGGCAATTATGTTGATAAATGATGCTGGGGGTTTTCTTACCGATGGTGGTCTCACAGAACTTCTCTGCTGCCACCTCGTTGGCGATGTTAGCTCCCATCAGAACACTGACGTCTATAGCCATCTTCTCCCTGATTATGTCCGAGATGAGCTTCAGGCCCTCCGGACCTTCGTCTATTCCCTGTGGGGACAAGAGACAGCTACATGGTTCAATAGTGTTTCTCGTTCCATTTGTTTTACAGGGCAACGTGAGAGAACAGATCAAAGGAAGTGAGACAACCTGAAAGACGACATTGACAGAGAGGAGTGAGGAGGCAGCTAGTTCCGTGGAGAGAGAGGTGAGAGGTGGAGAGAGGTGTCACTAGTGTTTAGTGGTTAGTGGTTAGCGAGACATGTTACTAGTGTTTAGTGAGAGGTGTTACTAGTGTGTAGTGGCTAGTGAGAGGTGTTATTAGTGTTTAGTGAGAGGTGTTACTAGTAGTTAGTGGTTAGTGAGAGGTGTAATTAGTGTTTAGTGGTTAGTGAGAGGTGTTACTAGTGGTTAGTGAGAGGTGTTACTAGTGGTTAGTGAGAGGTGTTACTAGTGGTTAGTGAGAGGTGTTACTAGTGGTTAGTGAGAGGTGTTACTAGTGGTTAGTGAGAGGTGTTACTAGTGGTTAGTGAGAGGTGTTACTAGTGGTTAGTGAGAGGTGTTACTAGTGGTTAGTGAGAGGTGTTACTAGTGGTTAGTGAGAGGTGTTACTAGTGGTTAGTGGTTAGTGAGAGGTGTTACTAGTGGTTAGTGAGAGGTGTTACTAGTGGTTAGTGGTTAGTGAGAGGTGTTACTAGTGGTTAGTGAGGGGTGTTACTAGTGGTTAGTGGTTAGTGAGAGGTGTTACTAGTGTTTAGTGGTTAGTGAGAGGTGTTACTAGTGGTTAGTGGTTAGTGAGAGGTGTTACTAGTGGTTAGTGAGAGGTGTTACTAGTGGTTAGTGAGGGGTGTTACTAGTGGTTAGTGGTTAGTGAGAGGTGTTACTAGTGTTTAGTGGTTAGTGAGAGGTGTTAGTGGTTAGTGGTTAGTGAGAGGTGTTACTAGTGTTTAGTGAGAGGTGTTGTTAGTGTTTAGTGAGAGGTGTTGTTAGTGGTTAGTGAGGGGTGTTACTAGTGGTTAGTGTTTAGTGAGAGGTGTTACTAGTGGTTAGTGAGGGGTGTTACTAGTGGTTAGTGGTTAGTGAGAGGTGTTACTAGTGTTTAGTGGTTAGTGAGAGGTGTTACTAGTGGTTAGTGAGAGGTGTTACTAGTGTTTAGTGAGGGGTGTTACTAGTGGTTAGTGGTTAGTGAGAGGTGTTACTAGTGTTTAGTGGTTAGTGAGAGGTGTTACTAGTGGTTAGTGAGAGGTGTTACTATTGTTTAGTGAGGGGTGTTACTAGTGGTTAGTGGTTAGTGAGAGGTGTTACTAGTGGTTAGTGTTTAGTGAGAGGTGTTACTAGTGTTTAGTGGTTAGTGAGAGGTGTTACTAGTGGTTAGTGAGAGGTGTTACTAGTGGTTAGTGAGAGGTGTTACTAGTGTTTAGTGTTTAGTGAGAGGTGTTACTAGTGTTTAGTGAGAGTTGTTACTAGTGGTTAGTGGTTAGTGAGAGGTGTTACTAGTGGTTAGTGGTTAGTGAGAGGTGTCACTAGTGGTTAGTGGTTAGTGAGAGGTGTTTTTAGTGTTTTGTGAGAGGTGTTACTAGTGGTTAGTGGTTAGTGAGAGGTGTTACTAGTGTTTAGTGAGAGGTGTTACTAGTGGTTAGTGGTTAGTGAGAGGTGTTACAAGTGGTTAGTGGTTAGTGAGAGGTGTTACTAGTAGTTAGTGGTTAGTGAGAGGTGTTACTAGTAGTTAGTGGTTAGTGTGAGGTGTTACTAGTAGTTAGTGGTTAGTGGTTAGTGAGAGGTGTTACTAGTGGTTAGTGAGAGGTGTTATTAGTGGTTAGTGGTTAGTGAGAGGTGTTACTAGTGTTTAGTGGTTAGTGAGAGGTGTTACTAGTGGTTAGTGGTTAGTGAGAGGTGTTACTAGCAGTTAGTGGTTAGTGAGAGGTGTTACTAGTGGTTAGTGGTTAGTGAGAGGTGTTACTAGTGGTTAGTGAGAGGTGTTACTAGTAGTTAGTGGTTAGTGAGAGGTGTTACTAGTGGTTAGTGGTTAGTGAGAGGTGTTACTAGTGGTTAGTGGTTAGTGAGAGGTGTTACTAGTGGTTAGTGAGAGGTGTTACTAGTGGTTAGTGAGAGGTGTTACTAGTGGTTAGTGAGAGGTGTTACTAGTGGTTAGTGGTTAGTGTTTAGTGAGAGGTGTTACTAGTGTTTAGTGGTTAGTGAGAGGTGTTACTAGTGGTTAGTGGTTAGTGTTTAGTGAGAGGTGTTACTAGTGGTTAGTGAGAGGTGTTACTAGTGGTTAGTGAGAGGTGTTACTAGTGGTTAGTGAGAGGTGTTACTAGTGGTTAGTGGTTAGTGAGAGGTGTTACTAGTAGTTAGTGAGAGGTGTTACTAGTGTTTATTGGTTAGTGAGAGGTGTTACTAGTGTTTAGTGAGAGGTGTTACTAGTAGTTAGTGTTTAGTGAGAGGTGTTACTAGTAGTTAGTGGTTAGTGTGAGGTGTTACTAGTAGTTAGTGGTTAGTGGTTAGTGAGAGGTGTTACTAGTGGTTAGTGAGAGGTGTTACCAGTGTTTAGTGGTTAGTGGTTAGTGAGAGGTGTTACAAGTGGTTATTGGTTAGTGAGAGGTGTTACTAGTAGTTAGTGGTTAGTGTGAGGTGTTACTAGTGGTTAGTGAGAGGTGTTACCAGTGTTTAGTGGTTAGTGGTTAGTGAGAGGTGTTACTAGTGGTTAGTGGTTAGTGAGAGGTGTTACTAGTGTTTAGTGGTTAGTGAGAGGTGTTACTAGTGTTTAGTGGTTAGTGAGAGGTGTTACTAGTGTTTAGTGGTTAGTGAGAGATGTTACTAGTGGTTAGTGGTTAGTGAGAGGTGTTACTAATGTTTAGTGGTTAGTGAGAGGTGTTACTAGTGGTTAGTGGTTAGTGAGAGGTGTTACTAGTGGTTAGTGGTTAGTGAGAGGTGTTACTAGCAGTTAGTGGTTAGTGAGAGGTGTTACTAGCAGTTAGTGGTTAGTGAGAGGTGTTACTAGTGGTTAGTGGTTAGTGAGAGGTGTTACTAGTGGTTAGTGGTTAGTGAGAGGTGTTACTAGTGGTTAGTGGTTAGTGAGAGGTGTTACTAGTGGTTAGTGGTTAGTGAGAGGTGTTACTAGTGGTTAGTGGTTAGTGAGAGGTGTTACTAGTGGTTAGTGGTCAGTGAGAGGTGTTACTAGTGGTTAGTGTTTAGTGAGAGGTGTTACTAGTGGTTAGTGTTTAGTGAGAGGTGTTGCTAGTAGTTAGTGGTTAGTGAGAGGTGTTACTAGTGGTTAGTGAGAGGTGTTACTAGTGGTTAGTGAGAGGTGTTACTAGTGGTTAGTGGTTAGTGTTTAGTGAGAGGTGTTACTAGTGTTTAGTGGTTAGTGAGAGGTGTTACTAGTGGTTAGTGGTTAGTGTTTAGTGAGAGGTGTTACTAGTGGTTAGTGAGAGGTGTTACTAGTGGTTAGTGAGAGCTGTTACTAGTGGTTAGTGGTTAGTGAGAGGTGTTACTAGTAGTTAGTGGTTAGTGAGAGGTGTTACTAGTGGTTAGTGAGAGGTGTTACTAGTGGTTAGTAGTTAGTGGTTAGTGAGAGGTGTTACTAGTGGTTAGTGAGAGGTGTTACTAGTGGTTAGTGGTTAGTGTTTAGTGAGAGGTGTTACTAGTGTTTAGTGGTTAGTGAGAGGTGTTACTAGTGGTTAGTGGTTAGTGTTTAGTGAGAGGTGTTACTAGTGGTTAGTGAGAGGTGTTACTAGTGGTTAGTGAGAGGTGTTACTAGTGGTTAGTGGTTAGTGAGAGGTGTTACTAGTAGTTAGTGGTTAGTGAGAGGTGTTACTAGTGTTTAGTGGTTAGTGAGAGGTGTTACTAGTGTTTAGTGAGAGGTGTTACTAGTAGTTAGTGGTTAGTGAGAGGTGTTACTAGTGGTTAGTGATTAGTGAGAGGTGTTACTAGTGTTTAGTGGTTAGTGAGAGGTGTTGCTAGTGTTACTAGTGATTAGTGAGAGATGTTACTAGTGTTTAGTGGTTAGTGAGAGGTGTTACTAGTGGTTAGTGGTTAGTGAGAGGTGTTACTAGTGTTTAGTGAGAGGTGTTACTAGTAGTTAGTGGTTAGTGTGAGGTGTTACTAGTAATTAGTGGTTAGTGGTTAGTGAGAGGTGTTACTAGTGGTTAGTGAGAGGTGTTACCAGTGTTTAGTGGTTAGTGGTTAGTGAGAGGTGTTACAAGTGGTTAGTGGTTAGTGAGAGGTGTTACTAGTAGTTAGTGGTTAGTGTGAGGTGTTACTAGTAGTTAGTGGTTAGTGGTTAGTGAGAGGTGTTACTAGTGGTTAGTGAGAGGTGTTACCAGTGTTTAGTGGTTAGTGGTTAGTGAGAGGTGTTACTAGTGGTTAGTGGTTAGTGAGAGGTGTTACTAGTGTTTAGTGGTTAGTGAGAGGTGTTACTAGTGTTTAGTGGTTAGTGAGAGGTGTTACTAGTGGTTAGTGGTTAGTGAGAGGTGTTACTAATGTTTAGTGGTTAGTGAGAGGTGTTACTAGTGGTTAGTGGTTAGTGAGAGGTGTTACTAGCGGTTAGTGGTTAGTGAGAGGTGTTACTAGCAGTTAGTGGTTAGTGAGAGGTGTTACTAGTGGTTAGTGGTTAGTGAGAGGTGTTACTAGTGGTTAGTGGTTAGTGAGAGGTGTTACTAGTGGTTAGTGGTTAGTGAGAGGTGTTACTAGTGTTTAGTGGTTAGTGAGAGGTGTTACTAGTGGTTAGTGGTTAGTGAGAGGTGTTACTAGTGGTTACTGGTTAGTGAGAGGTGTTACTAGTGGTTAGTGGTCAGTGAGAGGTGTTACTAGTGGTTAGTGTTTAGTGAGAGGTGTTACTAGTGGTTAGTGTTTAGTGAGAGGTGTTGCTAGTAGTTAGTGGTTAGTGAGAGGTGTTACTAGTGGTTAGTGAGAGGTGTTACTAGTGGTTAGTGAGAGGTGTTACAAGTGGTTAGTGGTTAGTGAGAGGTGTTACTAGTAGTTAGTGGTTAGTGTGAGGTGTTACTAGTAGTTAGTGGTTAGTGAGAGGTGTTACTAGTGGTTAGTGAGAGGTGTTACCAGTGTTTAGTGGTTAGTGGTTAGTGAGAGGTGTTACTAGTGGTTAGTGGTTAGTGAGAGGTGTTACTAGTGTTTAGTGGTTAGTGAGAGGTGTTATTAGTGTTTAGTGGTTAGTGAGAGGTGTTACTAGTGTTTAGTGGTTAGTGAGAGATGTTACTAGTGGTTAGTGGTTAGTGAGAGGTGTTACTAATGTTTAGTGGTTAGTGAGAGGTGTTACTAGTGGTTAGTGGTTAGTGAGAGGTGTTACTAGTGGTTAGTGGTTAGTGAGAGGTGTTACTAGCAGTTAGTGGTTAGTGAGAGGTGTTACTAGTGTTTAGTAGTTAGTGAGAGGTGTTACTAGTGGTTAGTGAGAGGTGTTACCAGTGTTTAGTGGTTAGTGGTTAGTGAGAGGTGTTACTAGTGGTTAGTGGTTAGTGAGAGGTGTTACTAGTGTTTAGTGGTTAGTGAGAGGTGTTATTAGTGTTTAGTGGTTAGTGAGAGGTGTTACTAGTGTTTAGTGGTTAGTGAGAGATGTTACTAGTGGTTAGTGGTTAGTGAGAGGTGTTACTAGTGTTTAGTGGTTAGTGAGAGGTGTTACTAGTGTTTAGTGGTTAGTGAGAGATGTTACTAGTGGTTAGTGGTTAGTGAGAGGTGTTACTAATGTTTAGTGGTTAGTGAGAGGTGTTACTAGTGGTTAGTGGTTAGTGAGAGGTGTTACTAGTGGTTAGTGGTTAGTGAGAGGTGTTACTAGCAGTTAGTGGTTAGTGAGAGGTGTTACTAGCAGTTAGTGGTTAGTGAGAGGTGTTACTAGTGGTTAGTGGTTAGTGAGAGGTGTTACTAGTGGTTAGTGGTTAGTGAGAGGTGTTACTAGTGGTTAGTGGTTAGTGAGAGGTGTTACTAGTGGTTAGTGGTTAGTGAGAGGTGTTACTAGTGGTTACTGGTTAGTGAGAGGTGTTACTAGTGGTTAGTGGTCAGTGAGAGGTGTTACTAGTGGTTAGTGTTTAGTGAGAGGTGTTACTAGTGGTTAGTGTTTAGTGAGAGGTGTTGCTAGTAGTTAGTGGTTAGTGAGAGGTGTTACTAGTGGTTAGTGAGAGGTGTTACTAGTGGTTAGTGAGAGGTGTTACTAGTGGTTAGTGGTTAGTGTTTAGTGAGAGGTGTTACTAGTGTTTAGTGGTTAGTGAGAGGTGTTACTAGTGGTTAGTGGTTAGTGTTTAGTGAGAGGTGTTACTAGTGGTTAGTGAGAGGTGTTACTAGTGGTTAGTGAGAGCTGTTACTAGTGGTTAGTGGTTAGTGAGAGGTGTTACTAGTAGTTAGTGGTTAGTGAGAGGTGTTACTAGTGGTTAGTGAGAGGTGTTACTAGTGGTTAGTAGTTAGTGGTTAGTGAGAGGTGTTACTAGTGGTTAGTGAGAGGTGTTACTAGTGGTTAGTGGTTAGTGTTTAGTGAGAGGTGTTACTAGTGTTTAGTGGTTAGTGAGAGGTGTTACTAGTGGTTAGTGGTTAGTGTTTAGTGAGAGGTGTTACTAGTGGTTAGTGAGAGGTGTTACTAGTGGTTAGTGAGAGGTGTTACTAGTGGTTAGTGGTTAGTGAGAGGTGTTACTAGTAGTTAGTGGTTAGTGAGAGGTGTTACTAGTGTTTAGTGGTTAGTGAGAGGTGTTACTAGTGTTTAGTGAGAGGTGTTACTAGTAGTTAGTGGTTAGTGAGAGGTGTTACTAGTGGTTAGTGATTAGTGAGAGGTGTTACTAGTGTTTAGTGGTTAGTGAGAGGTGTTGCTAGTGTTACTAGTGATTAGTGAGAGATGTTACTAGTGTTTAGTGGTTAGTGAGAGGTGTTACTAGTGGTTAGTGGTTAGTGAGAGGTGTTACTAGTGTTTAGTGAGAGGTGTTACTAGTAGTTAGTGGTTAGTGTGAGGTGTTACTAGTAATTAGTGGTTAGTGGTTAGTGAGAGGTGTTACTAGTGGTTAGTGAGAGGTGTTACCAGTGTTTAGTGGTTAGTGGTTAGTGAGAGGTGTTACAAGTGGTTAGTGGTTAGTGAGAGGTGTTACTAGTAGTTAGTGGTTAGTGTGAGGTGTTACTAGTAGTTAGTGGTTAGTGGTTAGTGAGAGGTGTTACTAGTGGTTAGTGAGAGGTGTTACCAGTGTTTAGTGGTTAGTGGTTAGTGAGAGGTGTTACTAGTGGTTAGTGGTTAGTGAGAGGTGTTACTAGTGTTTAGTGGTTAGTGAGAGGTGTTACTAGTGTTTAGTGGTTAGTGAGAGGTGTTACTAGTGGTTAGTGGTTAGTGAGAGGTGTTACTAATGTTTAGTGGTTAGTGAGAGGTGTTACTAGTGGTTAGTGGTTAGTGAGAGGTGTTACTAGCGGTTAGTGGTTAGTGAGAGGTGTTACTAGCAGTTAGTGGTTAGTGAGAGGTGTTACTAGTGGTTAGTGGTTAGTGAGAGGTGTTACTAGTGGTTAGTGGTTAGTGAGAGGTGTTACTAGTGGTTAGTGGTTAGTGAGAGGTGTTACTAGTGTTTAGTGGTTAGTGAGAGGTGTTACTAGTGGTTAGTGGTTAGTGAGAGGTGTTACTAGTGGTTACTGGTTAGTGAGAGGTGTTACTAGTGGTTAGTGGTCAGTGAGAGGTGTTACTAGTGGTTAGTGTTTAGTGAGAGGTGTTACTAGTGGTTAGTGTTTAGTGAGAGGTGTTGCTAGTAGTTAGTGGTTAGTGAGAGGTGTTACTAGTGGTTAGTGAGAGGTGTTACTAGTGGTTAGTGAGAGGTGTTACAAGTGGTTAGTGGTTAGTGAGAGGTGTTACTAGTAGTTAGTGGTTAGTGTGAGGTGTTACTAGTAGTTAGTGGTTAGTGAGAGGTGTTACTAGTGGTTAGTGAGAGGTGTTACCAGTGTTTAGTGGTTAGTGGTTAGTGAGAGGTGTTACTAGTGGTTAGTGGTTAGTGAGAGGTGTTACTAGTGTTTAGTGGTTAGTGAGAGGTGTTATTAGTGTTTAGTGGTTAGTGAGAGGTGTTACTAGTGTTTAGTGGTTAGTGAGAGATGTTACTAGTGGTTAGTGGTTAGTGAGAGGTGTTACTAATGTTTAGTGGTTAGTGAGAGGTGTTACTAGTGGTTAGTGGTTAGTGAGAGGTGTTACTAGTGGTTAGTGGTTAGTGAGAGGTGTTACTAGCAGTTAGTGGTTAGTGAGAGGTGTTACTAGTGTTTAGTAGTTAGTGAGAGGTGTTACTAGTGGTTAGTGGTTAGTGAGAGGTGTTACTGGTTAGTGAGAGGTGTTACTAGTGGTTAGTGGTCAGTGAGAGGTGTTACTAGTGGTTAGTGTTTAGTGAGAGGTGTTACTAGTGGTTAGTGTTTAGTGAGAGGTGTTGCTAGTAGTTAGTGGTTAGTGAGAGGTGTTACTAGTGGTTAGTGAGAGGTGTTACTAGTGGTTAGTGAGAGGTGTTACTAGTGGTTAGTGGTTAGTGTTTAGTGAGAGGTGTTACTAGTGTTTAGTGGTTAGTGAGAGGTGTTACTAGTGGTTAGTGGTTAGTGTTTAGTGAGAGGTGTTCCTAGTGGTTAGTGAGAGGTGTTACTAGTGGTTAGTGAGAGGTGTTACTAGTGGTTAGTGGTTAGTGAGAGGTGTTACTAGTAGTTAGTGGTTAGTGAGAGGTGTTACTAGTGGTTAGTGAGAGGTGTTACTAGTGGTTAGTAGTTAGTGGTTAGTGAGAGGTGTTACTAGTGGTTAGTGAGAGGTGTTACTAGTGGTTAGTGGTTAGTGTTTAGTGAGAGGTGTTACTAGTGTTTAGTGGTTAGTGAGAGGTGTTACTAGTGGTTAGTGAGAGGTGTTACTAGTGGTTAGTGAGAGGTGTTACTAGTGGCTAGTGGTTAGTGAGAGGTGTTACTAGTAGTTAGTGGTTAGTGAGAGGTGTTACTAGTGTTTAGTGGTTAGTGAGTGGTGTTACTAGTGTTTAGTGAGAGGTGTTACTAGTAGTTAGTGGTTAGTGAGAGGTGTTACTAGTGGTTAGTGATTAGTGAGAGGTGTTACTAGTGTTTAGTGGTTAGTGAGAGGTGTTACTAGTGTTACTAGTGATTAGTGAGAGATGTTACTAGTGTTTAGTGGTTAGTGAGAGGTGTTACTAGTGGTTAGTGAGAGGTGTCACTAGTGGTTAGTGGTTAGTGAGAGGTGTTACTAGTGGTTAGTGGTTAGTGAGAGGTGTTACTAGTGGTTAGTGGTTAGTGAGAGGTGTTACTAGTGGTTAGTGATTAGTGAGAGGTGTTACTAGTGGTTAGTGAGAGGTGTTACTAGTGGTTAGTGGTTAGTGAGAGGTGTTACTAGTGGTTAGTGGTTAGTGAGAGGTGTTACTAGCAGTTAGTGGTTAGTGAGAGGTGTTACTAGCAGTTAGTGGTTAGTGAGAGGTGTTACTAGTGGTTAGTGGTTAGTGAGAGGTGTTACTAGTGGTTAGTGAGAGGTGTTACCAGTGTTTAGTGGTTAGTGGTTAGTGAGAGGTGTTACTAGTGGTTAGTGGTTAGTGAGAGGTGTTACTAGTGTTTAGTGGTTAGTGAGAGGTGTTACTAGTGTTTAGTGGTTAGTGAGAGGTGTTACTAGTGTTTAGTGGTTAGTGAGAGATGTTACTAGTGGTTAGTGGTTAGTGAGAGGTGTTACTAATGTTTAGTGGTTAGTGAGAGGTGTTACTAGTGGTTAGTGGTTAGTGAGAGGTGTTACTAGTGGTTAGTGGTTAGTGAGAGGTGTTACTAGCAGTTAGTGGTTAGTGAGAGGTGTTACTAGCAGTTAGTGGTTAGTGAGAGGTGTTACTAGTGGTTAGTGGTTAGTGAGAGGTGTTACTAGTGGTTAGTGGTTAGTGAGAGGTGTTACTAGTGGTTAGTGGTTAGTGAGAGGTGTTACTAGTGGTTAGTGGTTAGTGAGAGGTGTTACTAGTGGTTACTGGTTAGTGAGAGGTGTTACTAGTGGTTAGTGGTCAGTGAGAGGTGTTACTAGTGGTTAGTGTTTAGTGAGAGGTGTTACTAGTGGTTAGTGTTTAGTGAGAGGTGTTGCTAGTAGTTAGTGGTTAGTGAGAGGTGTTACTAGTGGTTAGTGAGAGGTGTTACTAGTGGTTAGTGAGAGGTGTTACTAGTGGTTAGTGGTTAGTGTTTAGTGAGAGGTGTTACTAGTGTTTAGTGGTTAGTGAGAGGTGTTACTAGTGGTTAGTGGTTAGTGTTTAGTGAGAGGTGTTACTAGTGGTTAGTGAGAGGTGTTACTAGTGGTTAGTGAGAGCTGTTACTAGTGGTTAGTGGTTAGTGAGAGGTGTTACTAGTAGTTAGTGGTTAGTGAGAGGTGTTACTAGTGGTTAGTGAGAGGTGTTACTAGTGGTTAGTAGTTAGTGGTTAGTGAGAGGTGTTACTAGTGGTTAGTGAGAGGTGTTACTAGTGGTTAGTGGTTAGTGTTTAGTGAGAGGTGTTACTAGTGTTTAGTGGTTAGTGAGAGGTGTTACTAGTGGTTAGTGGTTAGTGTTTAGTGAGAGGTGTTACTAGTGGTTAGTGAGAGGTGTTACTAGTGGTTAGTGAGAGGTGTTACTAGTGGTTAGTGGTTAGTGAGAGGTGTTACTAGTAGTTAGTGGTTAGTGAGAGGTGTTACTAGTGTTTAGTGGTTAGTGAGAGGTGTTACTAGTGTTTAGTGAGAGGTGTTACTAGTAGTTAGTGGTTAGTGAGAGGTGTTACTAGTGGTTAGTGATTAGTGAGAGGTGTTACTAGTGTTTAGTGGTTAGTGAGAGGTGTTGCTAGTGTTACTAGTGATTAGTGAGAGATGTTACTAGTGTTTAGTGGTTAGTGAGAGGTGTTACTAGTGGTTAGTGGTTAGTGAGAGGTGTTACTAGTGTTTAGTGAGAGGTGTTACTAGTAGTTAGTGGTTAGTGTGAGGTGTTACTAGTAATTAGTGGTTAGTGGTTAGTGAGAGGTGTTACTAGTGGTTAGTGAGAGGTGTTACCAGTGTTTAGTGGTTAGTGGTTAGTGAGAGGTGTTACAAGTGGTTAGTGGTTAGTGAGAGGTGTTACTAGTAGTTAGTGGTTAGTGTGAGGTGTTACTAGTAGTTAGTGGTTAGTGGTTAGTGAGAGGTGTTACTAGTGGTTAGTGAGAGGTGTTACCAGTGTTTAGTGGTTAGTGGTAAGTCAGAGGTGTTACTAGTGGTTAGTGGTTAGTGAGAGGTGTTACTAGTGTTTAGTGGTTAGTGAGAGGTGTTACTAGTGTTTAGTGGTTAGTGAGAGGTGTTACTAGTGGTTAGTGGTTAGTGAGAGGTGTTACTAATGTTTAGTGGTTAGTGAGAGGTGTTACTAGTGGTTAGTGGTTAGTGAGAGGTGTTACTAGCGGTTAGTGGTTAGTGAGAGGTGTTACTAGCAGTTAGTGGTTAGTGAGAGGTGTTACTAGTGGTTAGTGGTTAGTGAGAGGTGTTACTAGTGGTTAGTGGTTAGTGAGAGGTGTTACTAGTGGTTAGTGGTTAGTGAGAGGTGTTACTAGTGTTTAGTGGTTAGTGAGAGGTGTTACTAGTGGTTAGTGGTTAGTGAGAGGTGTTACTAGTGGTTACTGGTTAGTGAGAGGTGTTACTAGTGGTTAGTGGTCAGTGAGAGGTGTTACTAGTGGTTAGTGTTTAGTGAGAGGTGTTACTAGTGGTTAGTGTTTAGTGAGAGGTGTTGCTAGTAGTTAGTGGTTAGTGAGAGGTGTTACTAGTGGTTAGTGAGAGGTGTTACTAGTGGTTAGTGAGAGGTGTTACAAGTGGTTAGTGGTTAGTGAGAGGTGTTACTAGTAGTTAGTGGTTAGTGTGAGGTGTTACTAGTAGTTAGTGGTTAGTGAGAGGTGTTACTAGTGGTTAGTGAGAGGTGTTACCAGTGTTTAGTGGTTAGTGGTTAGTGAGAGGTGTTACTAGTGGTTAGTGGTTAGTGAGAGGTGTTACTAGTGTTTAGTGGTTAGTGAGAGGTGTTATTAGTGTTTAGTGGTTAGTGAGAGGTGTTACTAGTGTTTAGTGGTTAGTGAGAGATGTTACTAGTGGTTAGTGGTTAGTGAGAGGTGTTACTAATGTTTAGTGGTTAGTGAGAGGTGTTACTAGTGGTTAGTGGTTAGTGAGAGGTGTTACTAGTGGTTAGTGGTTAGTGAGAGGTGTTACTAGCAGTTAGTGGTTAGTGAGAGGTGTTACTAGTGTTTAGTAGTTAGTGAGAGGTGTTACTAGTGGTTAGTGGTTAGTGAGAGGTGTTACTGGTTAGTGAGAGGTGTTACTAGTGGTTAGTGGTCAGTGAGAGGTGTTACTAGTGGTTAGTGTTTAGTGAGAGGTGTTACTAGTGGTTAGTGTTTAGTGAGAGGTGTTGCTAGTAGTTAGTGGTTAGTGAGAGGTGTTACTAGTGGTTAGTGAGAGGTGTTACTAGTGGTTAGTGAGAGGTGTTACTAGTGGTTAGTGGTTAGTGTTTAGTGAGAGGTGTTACTAGTGTTTAGTGGTTAGTGAGAGGTGTTACTAGTGGTTAGTGGTTAGTGTTTAGTGAGAGGTGTTCCTAGTGGTTAGTGAGAGGTGTTACTAGTGGTTAGTGAGAGGTGTTACTAGTGGTTAGTGGTTAGTGAGAGGTGTTACTAGTAGTTAGTGGTTAGTGAGAGGTGTTACTAGTGGTTAGTGAGAGGTGTTACTAGTGGTTAGTAGTTAGTGGTTAGTGAGAGGTGTTACTAGTGGTTAGTGAGAGGTGTTACTAGTGGTTAGTGCGAGGTGTTACTAGTGGTTAGTGGTTAGTGTTTAGTGAGAGGTGTTACTAGTGTTTAGTGGTTAGTGAGAGGTGTTACTAGTGGTTAGTGAGAGGTGTTACTAGTGGTTAGTGAGAGGTGTTACTAGTGGCTAGTGGTTAGTGAGAGGTGTTACTAGTAGTTAGTGGTTAGTGAGAGGTGTTACTAGTGTTTAGTGGTTAGTGAGTGGTGTTACTAGTGTTTAGTGAGAGGTGTTACTAGTAGTTAGTGGTTAGTGAGAGGTGTTACTAGTGGTTAGTGATTAGTGAGAGGTGTTACTAGTGTTTAGTGGTTAGTGAGAGGTGTTACTAGTGTTACTAGTGATTAGTGAGAGATGTTACTAGTGTTTAGTGGTTAGTGAGAGGTGTTACTAGTGGTTAGTGAGAGGTGTCACTAGTGGTTAGTGGTTAGTGAGAGGTGTTACTAGTGGTTAGTGGTTAGTGAGAGGTGTTACTAGTGGTTAGTGGTTAGTGAGAGGTGTTACTAGTGGTTAGTGATTAGTGAGAGGTGTTACTAGTGGTTAGTGAGAGGTGTTACTAGTGGTTAGTGAGAGGTGTTACTAGTGGTTAGTGAGAGGTGTTACTAGTGTTACTAGTGATTAGTGAGAGATGTTACTAGTGTTTAGTGGTTAGTGAGAGGTGTTACTAGTGGTTAGTGAGAGGTGTTACTAGTGGTTAGTGGTTAGTGAGAGGTGTTACTAGTGGTTAGTGGTTAGTGAGAGGTGTTACTAGTGGTTAGTGGTTAGTGAGAGGTGTTACTAGTGGTTAGTGGTTAGTGAGAGGTGTTACTAGTGGTTAGTGATTAGTGAGAGGTGTTACTAGTGGTTAGTGATTAGTGAGAGGTGTTACTAGTGGTTAGTGGTTAGTGAGAGGTGTTACTAGTGGTTAGTGATTAGTGAGAGGTGTTACTATTGTTTGTTATGTGTTTGTTAGTAAAAAACATCCATTCAGAGACACACAGAGACAGTCAGACTGCTGTCTCAACTCCACATATGAGGGCTTCTCACAGACAGACAGACAGACAGACACTACAGTAGATCCAGAGTAAGCTACTCTACTCCCTCTGATATTAGCCTTCTCTCTCCTGCAGACGTTAACTCAATCTGGGACAGAGATGGGAGTACCGAGAGGAGAGCACATCATGTCCCCGCAAAACATCGCTCTTGAAATATTCCAACATCATAAGCCAGACGTGGGAGTTTAGCTGCCCCGGAGAGAGACAGAACCAGCTGGTGACAGAAACAAACTAGGCCAGGCCAAGGCCCTGTGGACTTGTTTTCTAGACACACACTGACACACAGAGGACAAACACTTCCTGAATAACTAGAACCCTGTAGAAGTAGTTGTAACTGATTGAAGACTAGACATGAATAAATTAATAGATAGTAGAGAGACAAGGCTGAATAACTAGAACCCTGTAGAAGTAGTTGTAACTGATTGAATACTAGACATTAATACATTAATAGATAGTAAAGAGACAAGGCTGAATAAGAGCTTATTAAATTAATCCCAACACCATAATCGTCTGATTACATTCTTGGAGAACGGGAAGACTGTCCTCTCCAAAAAAACTAATGAGCCTGTAGTTAATTATGTAGTAATAGTTTTACAAGCCTCTCCACTCAAATAAAGCTTCTCAGAATCCCCTGGCTCCTGAACCACACAAATCCCTCTTTACAAAGGCCCTGCTCTGGCCCAATCCAGAGGTTTAACACAAGGCCCCGCTCTGGCCCAATCCAGAGGTTTAACACAAGGCCCTGCTCTGGCCCAATCCAAATCAAATCAAATTGTATTTGATTGGGCCCTGCTCTGGCCCAATCCAGAGGTTTAACACAAGGCCCCGCTCTGGCCCAATCCAGAGGTTTAACACAAGGCCCTGCTCTGGCCCAATCCAGAGGTTTAACACAAGGCCCTGCTCTGGCCCAATCCAGAGGTTTAACACAAGACCCCGCTCTGGCCCAATCCAGAGGTTTAACACAAGGCCCTGCTCTGGCCCAATCCAAATCAAATCAAATTTTATTTGATTGGGCCCTGCTCTGGCCCAATCCAGAGGTTTAACACAAGGCCCCGCTCTGGCCCAATCCAGAGGTTTAACACAAGGCCCTGCTCTGGCCCAATCCAGAGGTTTAACACAAGGCCCTGCTCTGGCCCAATCCAGAGGTTTAACACAAGGCCCTGCTCTGGCCCAATCCAGAGGTTTAACACAAGGCCCTGCTCTGGCCCAATCCAGAGGTTTAACACAAGGCCCTGCTCTGGCCCAATCCAGAGGTTTAAAACAAGGCCCTGCTCTGGCCCAATCCAGAGGTTTAACACAAGGCCCTGCTCTGGCCCAATCCAGAGGTTTAACACAAGGCCCTGCTCTGGCCCAATCCAGAGGTTTAACACAAGGCCCTGCTCTGGCCCAATCCAGAGGTTTAACACAAGGCCCCGCTCTGGCCCAATCCAGAGCTTTAACACAAGGCCCCGCTCTGGCCCAATCCAGAGGTTTAACACAAGGCCCCGCTCTGGCCCAATCCAGAGGTTTAACACAAGGCCCTGCTCTGGCCCAATCCAGAGGTTTAACACAAGGCCCTGCTCTGGCCCAATCCAGAGGTTTAACACAAGGCCCTGCTCTGGCCCAATCCAGAGGTTTAACACAAGGCCCCGCTCTGGCCCAATCCTGAGGTTTAACACAAGGCCCCGCTCTGGCCCAATCCAGAGGTTTAACACAAGGCCCTGCTCTGGCCCAATCCAGAGGTTTAACACAAGGCCCTGCTCTGGCCCAATCCAGAGGTTTAACACAAGGCCCTGCTCTGGCCCAATCCAGAGGTTTAACACAAGGCCCTGCTCTGGCCCAATCCAGAGGTTTAACACAAGGCCCTGCTCTGGCCCAATCCAGAGGTTTAACACAAGGCCCTGCTCTGGCCCAATCCAGAGGTTTAACACAAAAAGAGGAGAGAGAACCATGACACAGTTATAAAGATGTTCTAACTACATAATCTGATGTAAAAGATGGTTATTTTAAACTGCATACATGTATGGCAGATCTAGGTAGAGCATGGCAGAGAGACCATATATATATATATATATATATATATATATATATATATATATATTATTTTTTTCACCTTTATTTAACCAGGTAGGCCAGTTGAGAACAAGTTCTCATTTACAATTGCGACCTGGCCAAGATAAAGCAAAGCAGTTCGACAGATACAACGACACAGAGTTACACATGGAGTAAAACAAACATACAGTCAATAATACAGTAGAAACAAGTCTATATACGATGTGAGCAAATGAGGTGAGATAAGGGAGGTAAAGGCAAAAAAAAGGCCATGGTGGCAAAGTAGATACAATATAGCAAGTAAAACACTGGAATGGTAGATTTGCAGTGGAAGAATGTGCAAAGTAGAAATAAAAATAATGGGGTGCAAAGGAGCATATGAGCCATTAGATAAAACAGCTCTTGTGGACAGCCTACGTAAACATTCAGCATCTAACCAAATTACACAAGATTTTAGTTTCGTGGTTTAATCGAGATATTTAAACAAAACAACCGGCCAAGAAACCCAATGGGTTTAACACTGAGGTCAGGACAGGTAGTGTTTTCTACCCTGCTGTCACTGAGGTCAGGACAGGTAGTGTTTTCTACCCTGCTGTCACTGAGGTCAGGACAGCTAGTGTTTTCTACCCTGCTGTCACTGAGGTCAGGACAGCTAGTGTTTTCTACCCTGCTGTCACTGAGGTCAGGACAGGTAGTGTTTTCTACCCTGCTGTCACTGAGGTCTGGACAGGTAGTGTTTTCTACCCTGCTGTCACTGAGGTCAGGACAGGTAGTGTTTTCTACCCTGCTGTCACTGAGGTCAGGACAGCTAGTGTTTTCTACCCTGCTGTCACTGAGGTCAGGACAGGTAGTGTTTTCTACCCTGCTGTCACTGAGGTCAGGACAGCTAGTGTTTTCTACCCTGCTGTCACTGAGGTCAGGACAGGTAGTGTTTTCTACCCTGCTGTCACTAAGGTCAGGACAGGTAGTGTTTTCTACCCTGCTGTCACTGAGGTCAAGACAGGTAGTGTTTTCTACCCTGCTGTCACTGAGGTCAAGACAGGCAGACTGGGACCAGAGTGGTTGGTGATGGTGTTAGTGAGGAGAAGCAGGAGGAGAACACTGAGAAATGACAGGGTTCCATATAGCCTTATAAGGAGGAGGAGAACACTGAGAAATGACAGGGTTCCATATAGCCTTATAAGGAGGAGGAGAACACTGAGAAATGACAGGGCTCCTTATAGCCTTATAAGGAGGAGGAGAACACTGAGAAATGGCAGGGCTCCATAGAGCCTTATAAGGAGGAGGAGGACACTGAGAAATGACAGGGCTCCTTATAGCCTTATAAGGAGGAGGAGAACACTGAGAAATGACAGGGCTCCTTATAGCCTTGTGTGTTTTAGGTTGGAGAGTAAACATATGAGTAGGATGTTTGGCGGCATGAAACTCTTACCTTAATGAGTGTGATTCCCCTGGCCTGAGAGGAGACACAGCCCACCATCTCATCACACAGCTTCCTGATGAACTGGTGAGGAACCACGAACACTAGGAGGTCAGCCCCCTCAGCAGCATCCTGGAGCTGAGGTACAGCCACCTGTTGAGAGGGAAGGAGGGTGAGAGCGGGGGTGAGAGAGAGAGAGGAAAGGAGGGAAGGAGGGTGAGAGAGAGAGAGAGAGAGGGAAGGAGGGTGAGAGGGGGGGTGAGATAGAGAGAGAAAGAGAGAGAAGGAGGGTGAGGGGGGGTGAGAGAGAGAGAGAGAGAGAGAGAGAGAGAGAGAGAGAGAGAGAGAGAGAGAGAGAGAGAGGGAAGGAGGGTGAGAGAGAGAGAGAAGGAGGGTGAGAAAGAGAGAGGGGGGGTGGAGAAAGAGAGAGAGGGTGGGTGGGTGGGTGGATGAGGGGGGTTGGTGATGGTGTAAACTACAAGCTTTCAGTCTTTGTTTAAACTCATTTCTGTTCAGACAGTCCTCTTACCACATTGTCAGGCAGTCTGTATCCAGGCAGGTACTTGACATTCTCATGGTCTGTGTTGATGATGTCTGTGAGATTCCTGCCGTTCACGTTCTCCTCAAACACCCACATCTTGACTGTGGTGGCGAAACGCTGCAGGGCCTGAGCATTACTGCCGATTATCCTGGCAACGGCTGAACCCCTGTAGGGAACAAGAATCATCGATGTACACTACAGTGCTCTACAACTTACCATTTACCATCGTCCTGTGGCAAGAGACAATAGCAAAAACAATCTAAATTATTATCTTAACTGTTCACCGTTATTTTAGAATGGGATAACCTATCAAATTCAGTCTTGTCCTTTGTCAAGAATTTGCTCATGTCATAAACATTATCCTTTAAACATTATCCTACAGAAATGCATTGTCGTCCCCTCAACATAAGTGGATTCAAAACCCCACGTTGCTCTCCTGCTCATGTTCTCCTTGACAATAGCTACAATGTAACGTCGATGTTATACAACGGATCCGCGCTCGCCTCTGCGCCAGAGAGAGATATACCTAACGTTACATTGTAAGAGACAGACACTGGCAGCTAATGCTGCTCTATCTGGCCAGCTAGTCCTGTAACATCTATCTGACCAGCTAGCCCTGTAACATCTATCTGACCATCTCTATAGAGTGCATGTCATCGACAGGAGCAACAGTGATCATTGACAGTGACTGAACTCACCAGTTTCCAGAGCCGACAATGCACACTTTCAGAGGAGACGCCATTTGGAGATTTTTCCTATATGTTTCTGGAGAAGAAACTGTTCAAAAATGTATTGCTTCCGAAGATATAGATAACTAATGACAGATGATATGAGGAGTGGATTTATGGAGAGGAGACTAGAGAGAGCGCCTCTAGGCTACTACAGACTGAACTACTGTAAATTACATCATCAAGGAGATGTCGAACTGGAGGATTCTGGGATTTGGAGTTGTCTACGTTTGTTACAATTAGCAGATGGAAGTTGATTAGCCTATTTCAGATGTCTGTCCCCTGATAAATTACAAGACAATTGTTGCAATGTTTACTAATGTCTCTCTTCTGGAAGAAATTCATGAAGAATATGAATTGTATAGCCTTACATTTTCATATCAAATAGGCTAAATGACATAGTCCTATTTTTTGACCTATTCGAAATGAAATATTGAATAACCCACTCATCATGCATGTACGTTGAGATCCTTGTGTGTGGTGAATGAGCTATGGTGAATCCGTGTGTTCTCAGCGATGATGCATATAGAACCTGTATTCTAGAGGTACATCGGTATCGTGGTTGGCTGGCAGTCAAAGGGAGTGACCAACCCGGGATTTCCAGTAGGAAAAAAAACGCAGAAACGTCAGAGCCACACACCAACACCGCAGCAAGACACGGAATACCCCTCTTCTCCTCTCTCTTCTTCTCTCAGCATAAGTCAGTACAGGGGTCCATATTCTCCAAGAAGCCGCACTAACGGAGAATGTGGTCATCACCCTGTTCTGGAATCTCCACTGCATTCGATCTTCTTCTCGTTCGGTTTTCCACCTTCTAAAACAAGATAATCATCTTATCTTGAGCCTAAATCTCAACTATGGACAAGCACCCAGGCTCCAACACGATCAACCCCGCATCCTACCATGGGAATCCGGCCGCACGGCGTTCGGACCGAGGAGTTGGTGGTCCGTGTCCGCACAGCCTGGGCTCAGAGGCAGGCACCGGTGGTGGGGTGTCTGGGGGCA
The DNA here is from genome assembly GCF_045791955.1 of Oncorhynchus clarkii lewisi. Classification (NCBI taxonomy): domain Eukaryota; kingdom Metazoa; phylum Chordata; class Actinopteri; order Salmoniformes; family Salmonidae; genus Oncorhynchus; species Oncorhynchus clarkii. The sequence goes on from NC_092148.1 coordinate 4,189,247, forward strand.
GCGCGTCTACTCCGCATCAAACCCACAAGCGGCGCCTGGAGGGGGTCCTCAATAAATACACCAACCTGCTACAGGGATGGCAGAACAGGTACAGTAGCCTATTCAGGGGGTCTAGCTCCGGTCCAGGACGTTATACGCGGACGCACACTAACGCCGTAGAACAGAGATAGTTTTATAGTGGTTATTAGCCGAGTTTGGTGCCATTGCTGATCAGTTGTGTCTTCTAGAAAGTCATCTCATTTCACACATATATTTTTTAAAATCGCATTTAATCTTATCTATTCACAACAAGTTCGGTTCGATATTAAATATTCATCTTATCTATTTAATTTTCACCTATTTTTTTCGTATCTTATCACATCTATTGATAACAGAAGTTACAAAAAAGGGGGGGGGGGGGGCAGGGCAGATCACATTCGCCGTCATTGATCAGCTGATTGATGAAGATGTCATAACGCACAGGATGTTTCCATTGGAAGGGCTGAACCGGGAGGAGCGTCGCTTTGCGTTGCTGCACGACAAGGCATTTTCCGTCCCGTTGCCGTGTTTACTAGAACACCGTTGTTGTTGTTGGCAACAACACAAGTGATGACCATTAACATAATATATAAATACTGTTTTCATGTTCTATTCTGCCTTGTTCTGTTCTATAGTTTAGTGAATTATTTGTTGAGTGGTCGCACTGCCTTCCGTCATGAAAGCAGTCATTGAGTTCATAGAGATAAGGCACTGAGATAGGACGGTTCATAAATACTTTAACATGAAGGCGGACTCGGACAGGAACAGGGTTTTGCTGATATAGTGGAACAGTTGTTTTGGAATGATTTCATGTTCCGAGCCAGATGGTCCCAGGCTGTGGGAGAGCTCCAGGGGTGATAGGTTGACAGTCTGCGATGGGGGACAACAACAGACTCTATTTCACTGCCCTTTGCATTTCTATTACTGAACTTGGCTCATTCAGAGTGAATAGACCTTTTTACACTTGTTCAGTAAACCTGTCTACCAACACACAGGCCCTATTCCCTATATAGTACACTACTTTAGACCAGAGCCCTATTCCCTACATAGTGCACTACTTTAGGTTGACAGTCTGCGATGGGGGGCAACAACAGACTCTATTTCACTGCCCTTTGCATTTCTATTACTGAACTTGGCTCATTCAGAGGGAATAGATCTTTTTACACTTGTTAATTAGACCTGTCTACCAACACACTATTCCCTTCATAGTGCACTACTTTAGACCAGGACACTATTCCCTTCATAGTGCACTACTTTAGACCAGGACACTATTCCCTTCATAGTGCACTACCTTAGACCAGAGCCCTATTCCCTATATAGTACACTACTTTAGAGCAGAGCCCTATTCCCTTCACAGTGCACTACCTTAGACCAGGACCCTATTCCCTACATAGTGCACTACTTTAGACCAGGACACTATTCCCTTCATAGTGCACTACCTTAGACCAGGACCCTATTCCCTACATAGTGCACTACTTTAGACCAGAGCCCTATTCCCTTCATAGTGCACTACCTTAGACCAGGACCTTATTCCCTATATAGTACACTACTTTAGACCAGAGCCCTATTCCCTTCATAGTGCACTACCTTAGACCAGAGCCCTATTCCCTATATAGTGCACTACTTTAGATCAGGACCCTATTCCCTACATAGTGCACTACTTTAGACCAGGACCCTATTCCCTACATAGAGCACTACTTTAGACCAGAGCCCTATTCCCTACATAGTGCACTACTTTAGACCAGAGCCCTATTCCCTACATAGTGCACTACTTTAGACCAGAGCCCTATTCCCTACATAGTGCACTACTTTAGACCAGAGCCCTATTCCCTACATAGTGCACTACTTTAGACCAGAGCCCTATTCCTTATATAGTGCACTACTTTAGACCAGAGCCCTATGGCTCTGACTACATTATGTAGGTGATGGAGTTCCATTTGGGACAGAGACACACTGTTGCTTTGGATTAGGTCTGGTGGGTGGTGGGATCTGAAGGAAAATCAATGATCCCTAACAGCCCCCCTCCCATCTCTGGCACGCTGCTAGTGTGTGTGTGTGTGTGTGTGTGTGTGTGTGTGTGTCACTGTGTGTTTAGATCGATAGAGAGAGAGCAGCCAGTCGTGTAATGAGCTCGGATCACAGTGTTCTGTTGGTTACTGACTGATTCACTCTGTCTGGCTGTCTCTCTTTCTCTCTCTCTCTCTCTCTCTCTCTCTCTCTCTCTCTCTCTCTCTCTCTCTCTCTCTCTTCTCTCTCTCTCTCCATCTCTCTCTCTCTCTCTCTCCATCTCTCACTTGGCATGTGTTTGCGTGTGTTTTCTTAGTGTGATAAATATGTGATATGGGGAGAATTCCAGTAAATTCTGCACTCCTTACAACCACATGGTTGTTACACTTTTAACAATATGAACATTCTAGTCTAGGTGATAACCAAGGACCGGAACAAATATTCAGACTGCTTTTAACACAACGCCAGAGAAATAAATACCTGAGAACCTGGCTGCATGAGTTCTAAAATTAGATCAGCGGGTTTGACTTTCCAGGTTTGCTTCCTGCGCCCGCTGTGCTCTATTTCAAACTACTCTTTGAACTTTTAACGATGTCTGTTCCTATGTGAATGTTTGGCTCACTTTCTCTCAGTTCTCAACTGAAAACAAAAGAAGTCAAATTTGATACTGATTGCATGTGAGAGATGCTGAAATCAACTCTGACACATCCTTCTGTCTCAATATTGCACACTGTTTTCTGTTTTCCATTGTATTACTCTTCGGGGGGGGGGGGGGCAGGCAGGCAGCGGAGCCAATAAACTGTTTGATAAAGCCTTTCTGACAGTTGTATCTCAGCACAGTAATTGCAACATTGTGGTTTCAATCCTGTCCGAAGGGCTTTTATGTGTTGTGACCAGAAGGTTTGACAGAAGCAACGTTGTGTTTTCAATCCTGTCAGAAGGGCTTTTATGTGTTGTGGCCAGAAGGTTTGACAGAAGCAACGTTGTGGTTTCAATCCTGTCAGAGGGGATTTTATGTGTTGTGACCAGAAGGTTTGACAGAAGAGGAGCTTGTGAATTGGAATGACTTTCAATAGTTTAAGACCTATTGGCCTGGCAGCTTCTTCAGTGTCTGTTGCTGTGTTATGACTGGTTTTGCTGAACCGTACCTGCTGTTCCCATGAATCCCCCTCTAATCAGACATACGATGTCTGAACCATACCTGC